>NW_006800351.1:412315-470305 GCF_000485575.1 Poecilia formosa
TCATACCGTGTTGCTATAGCGCGTTAGCATTAGCTTCCGATACATACCGTGTTGCTATAGCGCGTTAGCATTAGCTTCCGATACATACCGTGTTGCTATAGCGCGTTAGCTACTGTTTATGCTCAGTACTTTAGGGTTAGCATAGCCAGTTAGCGGTGCCCTCCACTCAAACCAAATTGCAAACATAATAACAAATGCAGGCTGTTTATGGAATAAATGTAATTAAAGTGTCAACAGTTTTAGCCTCAGATTTAATCAATTTGAATATTTTTCCTCTTGTTTCTTTCAGTAAAATGTTCGATTAGAGCTGGATGACAACAGCAGTTACCTGTCTGGTTTTGATAGATTTGATTGAATTTAGTGCGTTAGCATTAGCTTCTGCTACATTCGGTGATTAGAAAAGTTATTTTATTAACGAATATATCTAAGTTAAAGTATCAATTGTCATATTTAACAGGCTGCAGAGTTTACTGACATTCATGTAGTGATGTCTGGATGAAAACTTGGTGGCTCAGGATGAATAAATAAATTAAAATGAGTGAAATTAAAAATATTAGCTGCTTACATCAACTTTGTAAGAGTTCGGTTTGTCTTCAGCGCCTCTGCGATCCTCTTGGCTCCTCCTGCGCCAATTGTATTTTTCCGCATGCTGAAAAAGCAAATCGGAAAGAGAACATGCTGCACATTTCACATGAAAACTACCAGAAATAAACTGTAAGCAGGTGGAAACTGACTTCAGAGACACGAGTTTGCGGTTGGACTGCAGGACGTCTGCGATGGCCTGAGCTCCTTCTTCCCCGATGGAGTTATTCTGCAGGCTGACGACGGAAGCAAAGTTACAAACACGGAACATTTAAAAGTGTAAATGTAGAAAAACCTTTCACAGTTATACTCACTTGATTGATACCAAGGCTTGGTTCATTTTCAGAGCCTCTGCCAGAAACTTTGCCCCTTTGGATCCAATGCTGTTGTTCTTTAAGCTGAATTTAAAATAAAGTAAAGTTATGGGTATCAGACTGAAAGAGGACGGATGCAGATCCACGGCTCTCTCATCCAGAAACAAATTAAAAGCCTTTATCCTAAAATCACCTCATAATTATGTGCTGCTTGCAGTTAAACCCAAACTGCTTCACACTGTTTGGACATTTAAAATGGTTTTTATTTAACGAAAACGTTTGTTTCTAATTGGACAAAAAGACAAAAATCTCATAAAAGATACAAAAACAATGTAAATATTCTAATATATTCTATTAAACTATGATATGTCTAAAGTTATTCATCGCATTTATAATCAATCAAAACATTTTTACTGCTATAATATTATTAAAATCCTGTTTTTAAGCTACTGAGAATCTTTTCCATGTTTTATCTCGACTCTTTTCATCACTTTCATCTTTAACTGCTTCCACAAAGGGATTCTCTAACTTTGACTGGGCCACTTAAAAACATTAAAATTAACTTATTTCAGGAGAAAATTGTTGGCAAGAATAAAACAAAATATCCTTGGGGTATGAATTGTCTTTTATTTAGTAAAATAGTAATAAAATAAATTGATATTTGCAGTTTATGTTTAGCAAATTGTAAAATAAAAACCCTTCAAGCTGTATGGATATTTGTTCATATAAATATCCTCTAATATACTGGAGTTTTACCAATAAAGACACATTTTTTCCATCACTTCAATAACAGATTTAAAACCGAACAGGTTTTGGTTCCTCCATGACAGAATGATTGTTCCTGAAGCATCGATAAAAGTCTCACTTGATGGCGGTCAGGGTTCGGTTCACCAGCAGGGCTCGGCTCAGAGCTTTGGCTCCTTTGTTGCTGATGACATTGTCGGCCAAACTGAGGGCAAGAACAAAACAAGCTGCATTTATTCGTGTCTGATAATCAGACAGGTGTGTGTTTAGCAGAGATGTTCAGGCAGGTGTGTGTTTAGCAGAGATGTTCAGGCAGGTGACTTTCTGGCTCCTGCAGTGAAAACTTGTCCAGGTTTGGTCCAACCTTATTTTCCGGATGTGGCAGTCTTTGGCGCTCAGGAGGCTCCCGAGCAGCTCCATGACATCGTCCTTGAAGTTATTATTCTCCAGCCTGTTCGACAGAAAACATTCACTGTAAAACTGCGCAGACTGGAATTACGAAAACAAATGTGCTAATTGCAACCGAGGCCATTTCTAAAGGTTTTCACGTCAGGATGAGGTGGTTTTTCACATATTTAAATAGTGTTTGTTTTTTGTTAGAAATCTGTCCGAAAGGTTTTGTGAACCTCTGTGATGTCAGAACTGACCTGAGATGGGTGCAGTACAGCAGCTGTGGGAGTAAACTTTTCACCGTTGGGTAGTTCAGACATCCTGTCAGGTTGGTTTGTTCACTGCACTCTGGAGAGACGTGCAGCAGGAAGCCCAGCACCACGCAGTGCGGCCGCGTCAGTTTTCCAGCCAAGCTGCCCTGCCGCAGGTCCTCCTCTACGCTCCGGAGCAGCTCGCCGTGTTGCAGCTCTTGTAAGCAGTAGGCCAGGTTGACGGCTCGGAGGGACACCACCGAACCCACGCTGGACAGGAGGCTGTGTAAAAACCCGCCAGCCCAAACCTTCTGGCTGCCATCGTCTTTCCCGAGAGCCAGGAGCCCAGCCAGAGGTTTCATCGTTGTTGGGCACAGCAAGCCTGTCAGGAAGCGCACAAACAGATCCAGGTGGCCGTCTTCGGCTTGCTGCGAGTGTTGGAAGGCGCTTCTGAAGTGGTTCTGGAACCCGATCTTGGGCCAGGACATGGTGCTCTCTGAGAACAGGTCAAAGATGGCCCGCTTGGAGGAAACATGATAAAACGTAGCTGCAAGAAACTCCTGCAGGGTCAGGTGTGTAAATCTGTAAGTGGTGTGTATGGTGGACTCCGTCCGGACCAGAACTCCAACTCCAAGGCTGCACTGAGTTTGCAGTAAGTCTATCCCGTAGGCCCTGAGGTCCTGCTCGCTGAACGTGTACTTGTGCTTCAGGAGGCTGTAGAAGGCCAGGCGTCCCAGGTTGCCCAGCAGTTTGCGGTTGGTCGCATGATGCTGCTCAGACTTTACAGGCTCCCTGCCTCTTGGTTCCCCTACTTCTGCTTTCATGGAGCAGAAATGGGCGTACAGCTCAGTGCAGGTCTTAGGCAGGCTCTCCTGTGTCCCGCTCTGCATGATGTACAGCAACGTCTCTGCTAGCATCCAGCAAATGCATGGTATGTAGCACATCACCATTAGGATCTTATGGGCCTCCAAGTGTGCCCATATTCTGGTGGCGAAGTCGTTCTCGGAGAAGTGGTGGTTCAGAAAGACCTGGATGTCCGCTGGGCTGAATCCTGGGATCTCCGTGACCCGGTCCACCAATCCGCCCGGGATCAGGGAGGCGACTCCTGGCCTCGACGTCACCCACACCGATACGTCTGGGAGCAGATTCCCTCGGATGATGTTCGTCACCAGGTCGTCAATGGAAACTTCCTTCTTCGGGTCGTTGCAAGGAGCCGCGTCAGAGAAATTCAAAGTGCTGCGAAATTCGTCCAAACCGTCGAAGATGAGCAGCGTCCTGCAGGCGTCGTTTAGGACCAAACCGGGTGCCGGCAGATGTGGGAAAGTCATTTTCAACAGCCTCTCTGCAGAAAGTTTCTCCAGACCGTTGAGCTCGCACAACGTGAAGGGCAAGACAAAGTGTATATCCGGACACATGGTCCCTTGGCACCATTGTCTGATGAAGTGTCTCACCCAGGTTGTCTTGCCAATACCAGCCACTCCGACTGTGAGCGTCACCCTGGGAGGCAAGCTGACCCTTGTGAGGGGCTCAAAGAGCTTGGCGAGGCCCAGCTGCCTCAGATGGTTCCTCCTCCCTCCTCGAGTCACTCCCACCTGCATCAGATCGTGCTCCTTTTGCTGGAAGTCGGAGAGTCCATCCACCATCAGTAAACTCCTTGAGGAGATGTTCAGTTTGGGGCAGCTGACTGAGTCTCTGTCTCTCTGCTTCTCATATTGCTGCAGCAGCACCTCTTTGTGCTTCTTCACCGTGGCGTCTAAGGAGGAAGGATCCAAGAGCAAACATTTTTCATTACACACTTCTCAGCCTCTTTGGTGCAATTCTCAAAACTACTTGCTCAATCTTCAAATCATTGCATCACAAAAAAGCATTTTCTTATTCCTTTGATAAGCTTGCAGAGGCTTTTCTACATTATCCAAGTGATTATGAACAATTCTCTGCTTTCTCCTACATTTCAGTTGCTCAATTGTTTCGACCTCCACATCATTTAAGCACAAGTTTGTTGCATAAGTCCTAACATGCAAAATGTTTGGACAAGTTGTCACAACATGCCAGTCATGTTTCTGTACATTTCCGTCAGACTTTTCTCTCCATCAGTCCTGAACTGGTGCGTTGCTCCCATGTGACCGCAGGACATTTTGTGAAGCATTTTAGATGAACCAGTTTTCTGAAATGGCTCAGAGGTACCATGAACAACCAACTGGCAACAATACAGAGTCTTTTCCTTTCTGCATCACAAATTACAGTAAAAAAGTAACAACTTATAACAGTCAACTAGACTTTAGCCATCGTTTACCTTCAGTTTCCGCTTTACTGTCAGCATGACTAATCAAATGGACTGTCTGATCCAAACACTTGTCATTCTGAGGAACTGAAATGTTCATTGGCAGATTTTTAATTCAGAGAAGCAAACTGGGTTTTTCTGGTAATTTGTATAAATTGTTTTGAGGAACTCAGTTTTGCTAATGTTGAAAATGACTGAAGAATCGCACCAAAGCGACTGAGAAAAACTGTAATAAGACGTTAAAGGAAGCGATCCTTCCAGAAAGCCTCTTACCGTAGCTTAAGATGAGCTGGGCCACCTCTGAGTCTGAGCTCTCTATGAAGGCCTGCAGCGCGTCCGAGCTCTGGCTCTCCTTTGCAGCGGCGATGGAGGTGATCATATTGACCTGGTCCTGCAGCTGGCCCGCTGCCTTAATGCTCGTCTCTTCAGCTGACGTCAAGACGTTCACGTTTCTGAGGTGCTGAAGTATTTCCTCCAGGAAGGAATGTGAGACGAAGCTCAGCAGCTGGTCTTTGTGCTTCTGGATCCAATGAAGCTCTAAAGCAAAAACAAAACACCGACTTAGTTCACTGTAAAGCCTGTCAGAAACTCTGAAATGGTAAAAACTGATCAAGCTAAATACCTTCTAATGAACGCTGAAAACCACCTCGCAAAACTGTTCAAATCTTTTAGCCGTCGTGGGAATCGCTAATTAAAAAGCTAGCCATGCTAACTCTAAAGCGCTAGATGCTAAAGCGCTACAACAACATGCTATCTAGCAGAAGATAATGCTAAAGCACTAAATATCCACAATTTGCCAATAATTGAACAACATATCGCCCTCAACTGGGTCACATTCGCTATTACAAATGAACGGCTTCAGGAAGTGATTCTTTTGAACAGATCTTTGACTCACGGTTTCAGTTTATAGGTTTTGAGTTTTGCTAACTGTTACATAAATGTATGACTGTGTTTTTTTATTGATTACAATTCTTTCAATGAAGTTATAAAGAAAAAGAATCGAAGAGCACGTGAGAAGAGGAAACGGAACTGCTGTGCAGTCTTCACCCCTTTCAAAATAAGAGCATGAGGATTTCTAACAATTGCTAATCAAAACCTCAACACAGATGTCAAACTTTATTCAACTTAAAATTAATTTAAGAGAAGCTAAGAGCGCTAAACGTTTTCAAAGTTAGCATAAAATGCTAAATGAAATATTAGCTGGTCTATTTAATGAAAAGGTAATTTTATTTATATAGCACATTTTCAGCAACAAGCCAATTCAAAGTGCTTTACAGGAATACTTTTCTGTAATTGTTTTGCATAGTTAAAGGGATAAACAGGGACAGAAAATGGACGATTTCTTACATCATTGAGGTTATTATGATTTAACGAGGGGATTCAGGTTTTGTTTGAGCCTTTTTACATCATTTAAAAGTTATATTCGTGAGGATTTGGGGTTTTCTCTGTGTTTATGTTGGTTTCTGTGTCTACTGAGTCTCCGTGTTGTCCCGTCTTTCCCTTGATTGCTCCCAGCTGTGTCACGTTTCCCTGATTATCCTCATCCCACCTGTGTTCCTGTTCGGGTTCTGGTCGGGTTCTGGTTCTGGTTGGGTTCTGGTCGGGTCGGACTCTGGTTCTGGTCGGGTTCTGGTCTGGTTCTGGTTCTGGTCGGGTTCTGGTCTGGTTCTGGTTCTGGTCGGGTTCTGGTCTGGTCGGGTCGGGTTCTGGTCTGGTTCTGGTCGGGTCGGGTTCTGGTCTGGTTCTGGTTCTGGTCGGGTTCTGGTCTGGTCGGGTCGGGTTCTGGTCTGGTTCTGGTCGGGTCGGGTTCTGGTCTGGTTCTGGTTCTGGTCGGGTTCTGGTTCTGGTTGGACTCTGGTTCTGGTCGGGTCGGACTCTGGTTCTGCTCGGGTCTCCATTTTAACAACATGATGCAGAATCACTTTGTTGATGCTTCTGATAATCCATAAAATGTTTTATTCACATTAAAGATTAATTTCTGAATCCAGAGAGAGAGATTACTGTGAAACCTTTAAATCCATTTCAGTAAGAACCAAAATAAATCCTGATATTTTTCTAAATAAAAGTCGACTTTTTGTCTCTAATTAAACTATAAACTTTCTGTTCCGTCGTGAGATCCAACAGTAAAGGTTTTGTTTTCTTTACTGTTTTATTATAGATATTAAATAAAATAAACGGTCCTTAATAAACTATAAAATCTGATGAGATTATTCAAACTGAATCAGAACAAAAAACCTCAGAGAGTTCATTTGTTTTCATAATAAATAAAAGTTTCTAGTTGATATAAAGTCACTTCTGTTTTATCTCCAGGTTTCATTTGCTTCTGGTTAATAATAAAATAAAGACGGCAGCCGGCGGTGACAATGAGGTTCTTACGCTGCGTCTCTGTGTGCGCGGCGGCGCAGCAGGAAGTGGACTGCAGGTCCAGGTAGCAGTCGTCCTGCCACATGATGCGTTTGCTGCGATCCATGAGCGAGTCGTAGTGCTGCTTCCTGTCCATCACAGCAGGAGGAAGCCTGACACGCTCAGAGCCGCTGCTGCTGCGAGGAATCCACCATGAGACACAATAAAACCGTATATAACACAAGAAAACCGTATATAACACAATAAAACCGTATATAACACAAGAAAACCGTATTTAACTGTCTGAAATATGAAACAGGAACAGCCTGAGAACGGAAGGCCTACAGAGCTAATAAATATGTTCAAGGAAATAAACTTTACTCTTAGAAAAACTAATCAAAACTATTCAAAGAAAAACAACAAAAGGAGAAATATAATTAAAGAATAAAAAGAAAACAGAAAAACTAAGAAAAAGTCAGTAATAGAAAAAATGTAAGAAGAAAGATAAAAAGAAAAAACAAGAAAAAAACAAAAAGAATTAATAAAAAAGCAAACAGAAAAGAGAACAAAGAAAAACAATAAAATCTAAAAACAAGACAGAAAAACAAAGAAAATAAAATAAAAAAAAAACAAAGAAATGTAGAATACAAATCCAAAAAAGAAGAAAAAGAAACATATAGAAAGACAATAAAATAGAAAACAATGTTAAAATGTAATAATAAAAGACAGAAAACAAGGAGAAACGTAAAATAAAAAATAACAATCCAACTTGATTCTTTGAAAAATCTGATTATGTCTTGCAAAAATGTGTAGAAACTTTATAAGTTTATACAAAATAATTTAAAAAATGCATAAATATGATAAACAGACACAGCAGAAAAAAACTGATATGTGATTTTTAAATTCTTGATTAATGTTGGGTCTAAAAGTTATAAAACTAATCACAACTTTTCCAAATAGAAAATTAACTAGATGTCGGTCCAGCAACACATTTCCTAGTGAGCAGAGCTGAATGGTTTTTACTCTGTTTTTATAGTTTTTTATTCAGTTTTTAATTGTTTTTTATTCTGTTTTTATTCTGTTTTTATTGTATTTTTATTCTGTTTTTATTTGTTTTTATTGTTTTTATTTTGCTCCAAACCTTCCTGAACTCTGCAGATCATCGTTTTTCTGGGCTGAGCTGCAGGAAGTTGCGAAGCGTCGTTTTAAATATTCCTGATGCTTGACCTCGTTTCTCTCTGAGGTAATGCTGATTCAGGTTTCTCGGTCCTGCGGCTTCATACGCGGCCAAGCTGTCAGACCGTTTCCATGGAAACGAGGCGTCTGTTTTGCCGTGTTGCCGTTGCTAGGGGTAACCAAACATACCTCAAAGATCGTCTGTGAGTAAAGATCATCGAGTCGAACATTTTGTTCAGTTTCATATCAGTCGATGTCGATAATTATTGATTAGTTTTTTTATGAGCTGGTGGTCTGATCTTTCCTGATTTATCCAGTTTTGTCTCCACACCATTTTTTATTATTATTTTAGGAAGTTTTGAGGCAAAACCTGAAACTGCTGCTGTTACCCAGCAGGTTGTTAGTTAATAACTAAATAATTTCCATTTTTATGATTAATATTTCTTCTCTTTCTACCAAAAACTGGATGATAAAAGTCTCCAGCCTGGTATTTTGGCCTCAACCAGCTCTTATTTTGAAGGATAATTGTGCTTTCAGAGACTTTATAATTCGTTTTATTTGTTGTTTTTACTTATTTTGGATATTTAAAATGTTTTCCAGTTCCAGTGTTAAATGTTCATTTAAAGTTTATTAATATTTTAGAATGTGTTCCTGCATTATTATGACATTATTATCGTTATATTATTTGAAAATTGTCCCAAAACAACAATAATATCGCTTATTGTGATAACTTCTGGGACAATTTATCGTCCAGCAGAATTTATTTATTTATTATATTATATATTTATTATTCACCAGCAGGTGTTTATACAACAAACATTAAAGAGTGACAAAAAACAAAAAGAGGTTTTGATCTACAAAATAATTATCCAGATAATAGAACGAAAAACAGTAACAGAAATAAAATAACCAAGCAAAAAAACAAACAAGTAGGAATACGTTAAAAAGGATCAAAAACAAAATACAGGACGTGGTCAACTGTCACAACAAAATGAAATTAACATGTTAATTAGGATAAAGTTTTTCTTTTAATCGTGGCAGTTATTTTCTAATTTGAATTATTTCTTTGTTCTTTAATTAATTTAGCATCAGATATTTGGGAAAAAGTAGAGAAGGGAGGGAGAAAAGAAAGCAAAGAAAAACAGAATAAATAATAAAATAAATAAAAGTATAAGCCAGAACAAAGAATAAACAAAGATAAGGATGAAACTCTGAGTCTTATCATTTCTCATTTCCCTCCTTCGTGGTTTTTGCTTCCGCCATGAAATTAACTCACTGGCAACGAAAGGTCGTCTAAAAATACTTTATCTAAATAATCGAGTGGTTTGTATGTGTTGCTGAATTTTGCTCCGTTGATTCTGATCTGGTCCAGCAGAATTTATTGCAACACTCAGTAACATTTACTTCTGTAAGTTTTTGGAAAAAAATTACTTTTAAAAATATTTTTACTACGCTGTACTTTTTATTTTTACTTGAGTAAAATTCCAGATACTCCATTAAAATGTTGACTTTAATCAAAAAATCACACCTTCAGTTTTTGTTAAGGTTTTTATCAGAAGAAATTAAGTTAGATTTTGTTTGCTTGATATTATTTTTCAATTCTGTGAATAATTATCATCCTTAAAATGCCAACATTTCCACGTAACTTTATATTTTGCTCTGTTAGATGATGAAATGTTTAAATATTAAATTATTACCATCATTACCAAACATGATTTTACTCTTTTGACATTTCTGCTTAAATTATCATTTTTTATTGATCTTAATACTAAATGGTCTGTTTTCATTCTCTGAACCAGAATAATCAAAATTACAGGAACTAATAACCTTACAGGTCACCAGTTCGATCCCCTGCACTTTGTCTTGCCAAGCTGCACGTAATGAAGAGACTTTCATTACTGGGACTATTTTTACTCAAGTCACATCGCACTTCTAACACACTTTTTGCATTTTATTAACAAGAACTTTATTTAGCACTGCACTTTAAGCAGAGCTTTGCACATAAATAACAATTTGCACACGAGAAGTTTGAATTGTATTGAGTATTTTTAGTAATTAGCATGTAGCCTTTTGTTCTGGGCTCTGCAGCTGCTCCTCATTGAGAAGTGAGCTGGTTCCCTGTGAAGGGAGGATAAATGTTACTGGTGGGAAAACTGAGCAAGTGTTTGTGCATAATCTGTTAAGTGTGGAGTGCTAATATGAAGTGACTCACCAGTTTGTTCTGTTTCCTCTCCAGGGTGTTTGGACAAATACTTCCTCATGAGGGAGAAGAATCGTTTATGGGTTTTTGTGGCGTTTCATTTGGTGCAAGATAAAACATAAAATATTTATAAAAAGTAAATGGAAATGTTTGTATTTAGTAAAAGGTATTTTATTGAAATAGGTGGAGGTGGGTGAACTGAGATCCCCCTGTGAATTGGAGGCGGTTTGGTTCGTCACAGCCTGAGCTGATTTGATGCTGTGAGAATAAATTCACTGCTGTTTCCACCCGACTCTGAGGGACTCGCCCTAACAGGAGCCGTTTCTGTACTTTATATATTCTAATTTATTTGGGTAAATGTATTGTGTTTGAGGAAGTAACTTGATTTATTTACTTGTTTTAATCATCTCATCTCTTTGAGGTCACCTGGCCATGTGTTGCCATGGTGACAAGGACCTGCTGTTTTCAATCAGCCTCACTGGGAAAATCCATTTTCTGAGAGGGAGGAGAGATGGACTTTTGATTTTGTTTGGATCCAGATCGGGTTTTTTTGTTTCTAGTTTTGTTTGAGTTAAATGTAACTGTGTAGATGTTATTTTTTTAGGAATAGTTTAGTACAAATGTTTGTTCCTTCTTTCTGGAAATGTGAATGTCTCCACCCTCTAATTGGGAGCCAATCCCTTAACAACCAGGTGGTTCAGATGAAGGAGAGATTCTCCCTCCTCTTGTTTGACTGACATGATTTGCTGTAAACTGGACTGAAGCGTGTGAAGCTGGAGATAAAAGAAAACATATTGAGCGCTCTAAAACTGCTGGTTCCAGTCGGGTTTCTTTTTGATGGCAAACTGACACTCTGCCTCAGCTCGTCTTCCTCACTGTAGAATCCAGCCGCAAAGCGCCGCCGTTACATGCTAATAAACACCATAAAACTTTCACGTTTCACAGTATTCACACTGTTGTGCTGTGTGTAAAATGCACCGTTTTACTGAAATAAAGCAGTATATTAATAAAACAGAGGATTACAGTGTTTTATAGTGTTTGAGGTTTTCTCAGCAGACCTTCCTCTGTGGTTCTTTGCTCATCAGAATCATCACACAAAAGGAAACCAAAGAAAGAGTCAAAGTTTAAGACAAGAAGGAAACGGCTTCGGCTCCTCTAGACGGCTGAAATTCAAACAGAAATCAAGAAAAAATACAGACAAGTCAAGAAAAGAGGAGAAAAAAACAGTAGGAGGGGAAATACACTGCAAAACTCTAAATCCTACCAAGTGTTGTTGGTCCAGTTTCTGGTGCAAATATCTCCGTACATCTGAAATAAGACAAAACTAAAAAGTAACTTTTTATTTTGCAAAATATAGGAGCTTGTTTAGAGTCAACAATTTCTTAATATTGATAAAATGGGAAAAATATCTTACTATGAGTGAACTAGTGCTTTTCTATTTCTATTAATATTAATGATTTATTGACTCTAAACAAGCTCATATAACCTGCTGAAAAATTACCTGCAAGTTATATTTTAAAGTGTACCGAGATATTTGGACCAGAACCAGTTGGTAAGATTTAGTTTTTTTGCAGTGTGTCCGTTTATTTAACTCTGTTCTAAGCTTGTCGGGAAATCTACCAGAGTTTTGTTCAGTATTTTAAAATGCAAAAGTAAATCTACCAAAGTATTTTTGTTTAGTTTCTACTGCAAATATATTAGCACACTTTAAGTGCAACAAAGCTAACTTAAAACAAACCAGCAAGATATAGGAGCTTGTTTCAAGTCAATAATTCATTAATATTGATTTTAAAAAAGTATTGATCCATTGGCAGATTATTTTATAGCAACACATTTTCCCATGTTACTTTTTCATCAGTATTAACTATTGACTTAAAACAAGTTCCTATATCTTGATGAAAAGTTACTTTAAGTTAGTTTAGTCTTATTAAAAGTGTAATAAGATGCTTGCAGTAGAAACTAGACCAGAAATAGTTTGTAAAGTTTTGCATTTTTGCAGAGGGAGGCCATTGCACCATGCACGTCGTCGTTAAAACAAACGGTACAGAAACGTTTAGAATTAACCTTAAGGCCAAAAACTGAGTGACTCACCATGACTTTAATCAAGTTTCCTGGAAATGTGAGGAGAATCCTGATCCTTCAAGCAGAAACTCCATGAAACACAAACAGCAGAAACTTTGAAAACGTCTGAACTGAGCAGCAGCAGCAGCTCAGGGTAAAGTCAGCAGCTCTGCAGCATCTTCCTGTCTCTCTGGCTTCCTGTGCTGCGGTGAGAGCAGGTTCAACCGTGAAACTAGAGAGAGAGAAAACACGCTTTGTATCTGCTCAGGCCTCACGACACGATCCCAGAGCTTAACCGCGCTTCAGCTGCATGTTACCCGGCTACAGCCGGCGCGAAACCGCAGCTCAGAGCCGCCATGACGCAAAGCGGAGGTTTTAGGACTCAACACATTTTAAAAATTCAAATGAAATTTTAAAAAATATATATATGCAGGAAAAAATATATTTTATTCATAATTTACAACATTGACTTTTTCATGAAAACGCAGAATAGAGTTCAGCATAAAATATTCAATTACACTTTTTATATTAGCACAAAAAATGTGAGGATCTGTTGATTTTGAGTTAGCAGTTGTCACTTGTGCATCAGATTAACAGCCATACCGGAAACGCAACACAAAGGTTCCTGCCGGAACCTTAGTATGTAAAAAACAACAACTTTTAAAACATGCAACCCTAACAAATAAAATTTATGTAACATGTTAAAGTCTTTGCTCTATTTTTTCTTTTTTTTTTTTACAAATAATTATGTAACAAACCAATAAATTTTATTTAGTTTTCCTTAGGAGTAAACTAAACTCTTCAAAATGAACGGAAATAAAAAATTTTAAATGTATAATTTATTAATTTCAGTTTCTGAACTGAATTCCTGCATCTGTAATTCAGAAGAAAAATCCAACTGTTGCAAAAAGACGACAGAACAAGTGAAAGTATTTCAGTTTAATATGTGAAACACTGGAGAGCAAATGAACACTTAATGTGTTGATAATGAAAAAAACAAATTTTCCAGTGCTTTTAGTGACATGGAGAAATTTTCTGCTGCAGGGAGTCAATTTATTCAATGTCTGAAAAACAACAGCTTATAATGACCGTTTAGGGCTGAATGAACAAATAATTAAAAAATTCAAATCTGCAGAAAATCAGAAAAATAATTGACATTTTAAAAAGAAAATGTTCATAATTTACAACACCCACTGTTTCATGAAAAAGCAGAATAAAGTTTACCAGAAAATATTCTATTATACACAAAATAATGACGGCTGCATGCTGCAGAAGTGGCCTGATTTGTAATAATTTCCCAGGTTTAGCAGAGGAAGCAGCAGAACTCAGAGGAACCTTAAAGACATTTAGAACAGATTTCAGTAAAATAAAATAAATGCACAGATTTCAGTTTTTCAGGCAAACATTGAACATTTCTGAGGATCTCATTAGATGAGGACAGAGCTGTAGTGCACATGTAAGTAAGAGATCAGCTGATTGGACGATAAGTTTCTGAGTAGAAATGCACCGATTGCAGCTGCTGGGCCGGTCCGATTTTTTATTTCTGTAAAATTAAGAATTACATAATCCAGAATTCCCTACAAAAGCTACAAAATTTCTGACTGAATTCAACATTTAAATACATATGTGAAGAACTGAATATTGGTATCGGTTGCTGTTATGCTTTACATATCAAATTTAACTGTGTAATTCAACACAAGCTAAGAGGGGGAGGAGCTGCGCCAGGGGGGCGGGGCTAGGTCCACCCAGGTGTTTTGAACTGCTTACTGGTTGCCATGGAGATTAAAGGATTTCTCAGTCATCAAGGCAACACTCCTTTGAAATGTTGCAATTTCACCAACTCAAATTTAAGACTTTTTAAGATCATTGGGAATGAAATTTAAGACTTGTACAAAAGATGATAAACTGCTGATAAATTTGCACGTACCCATTACATACTTGAAAAAGCTTGCTAGCTGGCTAGCTAGCCCCAAAAGGTATATTAGCAGCTAGTTATCTTTAGCCACAGAATGCAATGAAGATGTCCGCATACAACTCAAACTTTAGCCTGACAGAAAAATCCTCAAAAATAAAAAAAACTATCTATGAGATAAATAGGCTTTAGAGAGCTGTGGTTCCGGTCTGGAAGTCTGCCCCCTACTGGGCAGAGTGTTTATATCTCCGGGTTTTCCGTTTGTTGTAAACAAAAATACGAAAAACTTGTTCACCCAATTTTTGTATTTAAAAAGCAAAAAAGATGAATGATTCATAAAGATTCCTCTGTGATCAAAGTTCAAATTATTGAAGTTTGAAGGAAATTTCCACTTCAGCATGAAACCTTCCTATCGGCCGATTCCGATAATCAGCAGAGCAATCGGTGCATCCCAATGAAAAACACCAGGGATTCAGTTCTCAAGAGAAAAACAATGTAATTTCCCAACATTCCTCATTTAGGATCATTTTTCTTCAAATTCTCAATTAGGAAAGTGTAAACAATTCGCTTTAAGCAAGCACACAAAGAGTGGTTACAGGCACATTCGACCATTAGAAGCCATTCACATTTAAGGGACAAACGACCTAAAATAAAACCAGACCGTTTTTAAGAACAAGGATTATTTAGGAGCTTCCTGCAAAAATGATCCAAAGTAAAGTTGCTTTGATTTAAAAAGTGGAACAAACAAGTCAACAAATGAGTATTTAGGACTCAAGTAATAAGAAAAAGCGTTCCCTCTTCTTTCTGAATTTCCCTTACAGTCGATAACCAGCAGTTTCAAAGAGTCGCACATCCGTCTTTAGAAAACTACGTTATTATCTGGAGCCAGAAACGCTGCATTGCGCTGCGCGGCTCAAAGTCTTTTCCATCGGAGATCCGCCTGCAGCGTCCCCGCTCACAAATACCTGAAAACATCCTCTGACCGCCTCAGAACACGCCGGTTATAGATCCGACAGGCCCTCGGCGTGTTCGCTCAGCTCCATGGTGTAGTAGTCCAACGGACGCCTGCAGACACAGCAGCAGAAAAATAATAAAAACAAAACGGCAGAAAAACAAAAAACAGCATAAAAATTGAAAACAGCCTTAGAAATAAAAAAAACAAAATAAAAAAACTGCATTAAAAAATGTCAGCTCAGACTAGATGAGCAAACGTCGCATGTCACTGACCTTTGACCTTTAAATGCTAATATTTGATCATAACCTCTACAAGTTTATCTCTGAATGCAACATTTAAAACCCAAATAAAACACGTTTTCACTGCTAAAGTTACAAATAAAGACAATTTTGTAGATTTTTTTAGATAAAATTCTACAGAAGAAAAATTGTTGCAAACATTTTAGGTTTTAAAATCAGTTGATGTAGGATTTTGAAATCATCTTTGATTCTTTTGCAGCTAAAGTCAATTTTTTTAAAGGAACATTTCAATTTAATTTTCCTTATTTTCTTTATAAAAAGAACAAGCAGGCAGCAGATGGTTTAATCTGATATTTTATTGGAGGGGAAATGGAAAACTTGCTTATAAGATCACAAAACGTCGTCTTCAGTTAATTTATTCTTTTATTTACTGATTTATTCTGTTTGTTTTTCTCCCTTTCTTCCATGTTAGATTTTACAAAATGGACTCAAAAAGTCCAAATGACAAGATCATTAGAACCATTAATTGGGCATTAATTGGATCCTCACCTCCTCCTGTAGAGGTATGTGAACAGAGCCGCTCCGAGTCCGAGCAGCAGCAGAACGGCGACGATCAGTCCGATCTGCAAACCCAGAGCCGACGCTGCAACGCAAACCAAACTCTGAGAAACTTCCAGCAGATTCACAGATTAAACAGTCACTTTAAAGGACTTTGTTCTAAACATGTGAGGAAACAAATCAGAAACTTAAAGAACTTGTTTATTTCTCTATCTAAGAATATTAACGGAAAGTTGTGTGGAAGGAAAAATTGAGCTTCAGGACATACAAATACTTTCCAGTCGATTCAAAGATTTACGCTTAGAAGAATAGTCTGTGGACTTTGTTCTAAATTTATGAGGTAAATATATATATTTTTTTATTAGCTTAAATAAACTGGAAGTTCATAGAATACTGTATCCAAGAATAGAGACGGAAAGTTGTGGGGAAGGAAAAAGTGCAGATTTTCAATTAAAAAAACTTTTCTGGTTTGTGGGCTTTTCTAATTTTAGGAGAATGTTTTTTTTTTATAAACTTAAACTAGCGACTCACAGATTGCTGTATCCAAGCATGGTGATGGAAAGTTAAGCGGAAGGAAGAAGTGAGGTGCAGGAGTACAGAACCAGTTACGAGTACTTACTCTGGTTGGTTTTCAGAATCTATTTGTTCATGAAAATAACAGAAACAGTGTGAAGATTTTGCAACAAATTATTTTTTCTTTTCAAAGAAAACTAAAAACTTTTTGATATTTCAGGAATTATTGCTCATGGAAAATTTGACAGCACATACATGCTGCAGGTTTGGACACATTTTATTATAAAATGTGATGATATTCACGAGTTTTCACACAAAAATCCTGATGCTAAACTATATTTTCCTGCCTAATAACAGGTTTACTGTGTTTCTGTGGAATCGGAGCCGAACTAATTTAGTGATTCAACCGATTAGCAGCGGTTTGTGTGAATAAGCGCAGCGTTCTGAGTTTCACCGTCCTGACCTGCTCCGGTGTAGCGGCCGGTGATGGGAGGAGAGCAGGCCTCCACCCGAGCAGCAGAGGAATCCGAGCTGGCCGTCTGGATGATGAGCGCCCTCTGGTGGTCAGACAACGCCTGGATGTCGCCCTGCACCCGCAGCCAACCGGACACGCAGGAAACGTTGGTGCCTGCAGCAAAACGGGGGAACAAACTGAGTTTGAACACGAAACGGGAAGAAATCTGAGCTTAGCTGCGACTTTCTGCCAAACGAGGCTAAAAGTTAAAAACTGGACGGATCCGTTTTGCCTCAGTCCCGAACGGAGTGAATTTATGTCTGAGGCTCTTTGATTGTTCAGGATATAAGAGGCTGTTTGGACTTTTTAGTAACTTTAACTTAATAACAAGTGAGGTTGCAACAGATGATTATTCTAAAAATAGATTAATCGATGATTATTATGTCGATCAATCAATTATGCTGACGATTAAACTTTTCATTTTAAAAAACTGTAATTCTGCAAATTTCTCATTGAACCATTTAATCCTCCGCTGTTAAATGCTAAAAATAAATTTCAAATATGCAAATAAATAATTTTTAAAAATCTGAAGATAAACATTTTATTGCCTGAAATGCAGCAGCAGTATTTTGTTTTTGTTTTTTACAGAACTTGAATCGGGTTCAGCTGCGCCACTTCAGGAGCTTAAAGGACAAGAATTACAGATTAAAAACAATAAATGTAAAAAGAGGTTCTGAATTGTAAATGTTTATTTTGTTAATAGATGGTTTTCGATTAAAATGTGATTAATTTCATTTAATTAAATTACAGACCCTGCAATAAACTCGATTAAAAACCTGAATTGATTCCCATCAGTAACTTAAATTAAAGTGCAAAAGGTTCACCTGTGAAAGTTTGCAGATGCAGAGTGACCTTCTGGAGACCCAAACCTAATCACACTTTATCATTTAGACTTTATTTCACAATATTACAACTTTATTTTCAGAATACCGTGACTTTAAAAGAAGGAACGGATGGAAGCGACAACCCCTGACCTTGCAGATAGAGAGCTGAGATGCCGCAGTCGCACCTCTGCTCCAGGTAATCCGCCACTTCCGCCATCTTTGCTCCCTGAATCAAACCGCTGCAGTCTGGGACAAACAGAGGAAACTTCTGTCAAGGTTCATTTACGGTTTCCTCATTTTAGGAGAAGAAGAAGTAGATAAAGGAGATGTAGAAGTTTGGGTTTATAGAAGTTTTTCCTGCTTGAATTCATTTTAATATTATTTAGTCTTTAAAATACTAATTTGCACATAACATTTGTGTCCATCTGATGACACCATTTTTAAATATTGCACCAGGTGTTAAGATGAATCAGTTGCTCAGCGCCTGGCATTTTCATCAGACTTCTCTCACTCCTAAAGGTTTTATGCGTTTTCCAGTCACATGGTGCCATTTTATAGCACAATCTATTTTTAGCTTCAGTTATAAAATAATACATATATCAAATGTGACTTAAAAGAAATTTTACTTCCAGATTCAACGTCTTGAAATTGGGCGTCTGTCTCTTTAAGAACTTCTGCTCTTTCTGAAGCTCCGCCTCCAGGAAGTCGTCCCAACATGGCTCCTCTATTAACCCTTTAATGTTTTTACCAGCGTTGCTCTGAAGAGCAGCTGCTATAATGAGCTCCGGTGTTTGCTAATTGCTGCTGGCTAGTCTGAAGGAGCTGAGTGGGGAGGAGCTGAGCCTCGGGGGCGGGGCTAGGTCCACCCAGGCGTTTGAACACCTGAATGGTTGCCATGGAGATTTAACTCTTTCTCAAACATGAATGAAAGAATCAAAGTACCAGGTTTGTTTTGATGATGGAAAAACATTAAATCATGACGGAAAGATAAAAACGTTTTCTACCTCTGAATCTGCAAATCTAATCAGTTCATGCTCCTCATTTCTGCTCACTTAGCCTTTCAGCGCTCCAGTGAAATCTGTGTGTAAACGGCGTCTACCTCCCGGCTGCTCCTGCCAGCTGCTGGCCGGCGGTCCGAGGCAGAGGTCGATTTGACTGGAGTAGGCGGAGCTTGGACAGATGTTGTTGCTATGCGGCGTTGGAGACGAGCTGGTCCACGACGACGGGCTGCGGACCTGACAGCAGGAGCAGCGGCTGAGCGACACGGGACCGTTCCCCACGGATCTGCACAAGCAACCGACACACACACACAGGAACACACAGGAGCACACACACAGACACACACACACACACACAGGAACACACAGGAGCACACACACAGAAACACACACAGAAACATACACACACACACACAGGAACACACAGGAGCACACACACAGAAACACACACACACACACACACACACACACAGGTTTTCATTCAGTCAGAGGCCTCCTGGCAGAGCTGCATCTTAATACAATATAATTTGTTAAAATTCGTATTAGAGCTGAAATGATTAATCGGACTGGTCTTGATTAATTGATTACTGAAATTATTGTCAACTAATCTGTAATTATTTTCTCGTCAGTTTTAGCTTCACCTGGTTCACATTCTGTAAAAAACATCCCAAATTAAAGCAAATTAAACACCTTTTGCTGTTCAATTATTGATCAGTTAACCCAAACATAATCAGTCCGACCCGGTACTGATGCAAGTCCAGAAGGAAGAGCTGAAGATTTTTAACTGCAGATACTCACTAAAGGAAAGTTGTTATTGCATTCTAGGCAATAAAATGTCTATTTTCTTATTTAAAATTAATTGAATTATTTGCATAATTTAATGTATTTCAAATACATACAAAAGTTCAAATTAAAAATTTGTGTAATGCGACAATTTACGTATCCGATTAATTGATTAATCAGTTATTAAATTAATCGTTATTTGCAGCCCTGGTTAACGTAGAGCTGCAGCTACCCAGGAAAAACCTGGTTTCTGGTTGATATGAGCTCTTAGTACAAATCTATATACTGCATTAATATGTTAAAGTTTTAATACTTTTGTTAACTGATGCATGTCATTGTTTATTTCTGGACTTTTCTCCAGGTTGGTTCTGAAAAAGCTGCCACCTGCTCTCCAACGGGCAGGTCACGTTAGTTTTATCACGTTATCGCGATAAACAATAATATTATTATTGTTTTGAGACCATTTTTAAGTCATATAATTGTAACGGCAATAATACAAAACACATTCTCAAAGATCAATAAACTTTAAATTCTAACGACATTTAACACTGGAGCTGGAGGACATTTAAAATATCCAAAATAAATAAACAAAATAACAAAAGCAACAAATAAAATTAATTATAAAGTCTCTGAAAACAAATTTTTCCTTCAAAAAAAGGAGCATTTTGAGACCAAAAAAACAGATTGAAGAGTTTTTATCATCCAATTTTCAATAGAAATTGATAAAATCATGCAAACAGAAATTATTTAGCTCATTTTAATGTATCATGCATTTAATGATTTATTGCTTATTGGAGCAGTCTTGCTCTCCACACGTATAATCTTGGATAAAAGCAGAAATGTGCTCATTTCTAACCAATAAACGCGGGTAAACGCCATCTCTAATGTTGACATTAAAACATTTGCCACCTGAGAGACGGCAGGACTTGTCGCCCCCTGGTGGTGGACAGGGAGGCGAGCAGCCGCTGGTTCTCGCTGAACACCAGCACGTCTCTGAGGCTGGAGTTGGTCAGCGCCGTGCCGGCCCTGCAGACGCTGAACAGGTCGTAGCAGAGGACCGCGGCTCCTCCCGCCGGCACCGAGGTTCCCTCAGGAAAGGCCTGATCTGCGCCACAAAGACACAGAAAGTACCAGTAATTTACCGGATTAGAGACCCAAGTTATCCATTAGTGAGTTAATCTATCAACTACTGATTAACTCATAAGCAGCTACTTTCTTACAGGTTTTCTCTTGTAACAAGAGCGACGAACGTCTTTCCATCATATAAAGGCAACATGTTCAAAATATGCTAAATAATAATAAAAAAACAATTAAATGTTAACATTATTTTTTTGTCAGCTGTATTAAATACTGACAGAAAATGGATCCGTGGTTTTCTAACTTTATTAAACTCAGATATATAAAATACACCAATAAATGAAGCTCTCCGGTTGTTGAACTACAACAAAGTTGAAGATGGAAATCAAAGTAAAATTTCCTCAAAAAACAAAAAAAACAAAAAAAAAAAACCGGACTCTGTCCATCTTGTGTCCATTGGCTCCGCTTGAGGACGTGGCGCCCTCTGCTGGATGGCGGCCAAACTACGACAATAAAAGAACCACTAAGCTGGCGGTGTCCAAACGTTTAGTCATTAAGACGAAAACTATTAAGTTGAAAGACCTCCAGGGAAATTTTTTAAATTAACACTGTAAAGATTTATTCCTCAAGACATTTGTTGTGTTTTATCTATTAAATAGTACAGTAATTAGTATTTTAATAACGCAAAGCAGTCTAATTCATGGAGAAACTGAATCTGTAAATCGTTTTTGAGCTGAAATAGCAAAGTGTAATCAATGAAAACAGAAACACTGTTAATAAAAGGAAAATACTTTGTTTTGTACTTAAATAAATGTTTAAAAAGATTTTATGTGTTTGTGAAAATTTCAATTTAATCACAAATTCAACAAAATCATCCAGACAAGTGGAGCTGGGGCCACTTCGGTCTAAGCGCCATGAGTTGATCAACTGTAACTAATTTTAGTCTAATAAACCATTTATTGAGAGTGAAGGATAAACCTGCGTCATGGCCATGTCCAACGACATAGAAGCCGTCCTGGCCGATGACTCCTCGTAACGGGAGGGCGATGGCGGTGCCGCCGACGTCCTGGTCGAACACGGAGAGCACCAGGCCCCGCAGGTCGGTCAGGGGCGGCCCCTGCAGCTCCACGAAGCCCGCCTGCTGGCTGTGGTTGCTCCAGCGCGCGCTCGACACCTCGCTGATGACGACGCCTTCCGGCGCCGGAGGAGGACGGGGGCAGATGTTCTCCCGCAGAGGAGTGGGCGGAGCCACCTGCTCGGATCGAACCAGGTGAGTTAGAGGAGAGAAACAACGGTCCATGTTTCACAGAGAAGACGTCTGTCAAAAACTGAGACACATAAATTTGACCCTTATGGATTTATTCTGCTTCTAATTTTTTGGCACAGTTAAATATTTATCTTATTCTGACTTTTTGTCTGTTAAGCTCAAGACCTTATTCTGGTATTGTTTTGGCTTTATTCTCATAACATTATGACTTTTATGTTGTACAGCTTTATTCTTGCTGTATCACCTTATATTAATTTTTCTTGTAATATTGTAATATCTGAAGGAGCTGAGTGGGGGCGGAGCTGTGCCTCGAAGGCGGGGCTACGTCCCCCCAGGCGGTTTGAACAGCTGAATGGTTGCCATGGAGATTAAAGGATTTCTCAAACATGAATGAAAGAATCAAGTCGAGGTTTGATTTTGATGAGGGAAAAACATTAGAACATGTAAAGATCAAAAGAACATTTCAGTCCGCTTTGTGTTTTTACTGTTCTCACCGAGAAGGCCGACAGGTCCAACGGGTAGAGGCCTCCACAGCGGCTGAGTGCCTCATCGCCGGGCAGAACATCGGGATCCTCCAGCAGCGGCAGCTGCCCCGGGGTCAGCGCCTTGCTCAGCTCCTGCGCCTCCATGTCCGACCCCCTCTGCCGGTACACCACGGCGTCCAGCAGGCCCCGGGTCGGGATCCCCCTCTGGACCGCCGACGGCGGGCCGGACAGGCTGCGGTACAGCGCCACGGCGTCCGGCCCGTTCTGGATGGTGTTGGGAGGAAGGCGGAGCGACGGCGCCGGCGCCAGCCTGTCGCTGCCCAGCAGGAAGTAACCCTTGGCGGTGGTGAAGTGGCCGCTCAGGCTGATCTCCCGGTACGGCTTGTTGTTGTGCGCGCTGAAGAGCAGAATCCAGACGCCCTGCAGCGAGGCCCGCAGGCCCGACGGGTGCCACAGCTCGATGTACTCCCCGTCCTCGGCCGCGCCCGGCGTGTCCGTGTTCAGCTCATTGATCAGGAAGTCGCCGCTGCTGCCCGGCGGCAGGTGAGGCGGCGAATCCGTTCCGCCAGGGATCACTGGTCGACAACGAGAACTTTTACCTGAGTGAAGCTGGCTCACAAAAACAAAACTGATGTTTGTGTAGCAAACAGATTCATTTCTGCTGCTTTTGTCACAAAGTGCGACTTGGACCTAAGAAACATGATAAACTGGAGTAACAAGGAATAACTAGAGACAAGAAACAAGCGTAACTGGAAACAATGGGAAGGACTGAACTAAAATAAAGCAGAAACAGAAACGATCCCGAAAGGAGCCCAGAGGAATCAAACCTCAAAACAACCAGGACATAACATATCAAATATGACTTAACTGCGCTACGTTTGTCCCGCTTCTGTTCTGAAGATATTCATGAAAAAATTCAACCGGCCAATTCACATTACCCAAATCAAACAAACTGGTGTCCAGCGTTTTTGCAGCAAAAATATTTTGTTGCTTTCTTTTCTGAGGTATTAAAGTTTCTGGAGGTCATAGAAGGTCAACCACATTTATGAAATAAAAAAGGGAGTCAAGCAACTCTGCAGCTCAGACATTTTGAGATTAATCTCAGAAATTTTCTAGAAGAAAATTAAACATTTCTGAGTTTCAAAAGTCAAAAGTTTTAAAATTTTCAGACTCAGAAATTTCCAGAAAATTTCTGAGTTTAATCTAAAAATGTCTGTGGTTGTGGTGAAAATCATTTTTCTTGCATATTTTTTATGTTTGGAGCTCAGAAATGTTCTTGTTTTTTTGTTGAAAATGTGTAAACAGTATTGGCTTAAGGAACAAACTAATTTTACTGAGCGTACATCCTGGTACTTCCTGCTTTATCTCCGGCCATCACACAGCTGACTGACGTCTCGTGTGGATTAGTGCTGCTGAAAATGATCCACCATCATTAACAGGAATTTATCCATCATTAACAGTACGGCAGGAAAAGATCTAGCAACTTCAAACCAGTAAACAAAACCAGTTAAAACATGCTGTTAAGCTAACAGCAAACTGATTAAATACCTTAGAGAGGTGGAGAGTCATTATCGCCTTTTATTTCTGGTGTTATGTAAAGCACCAGCAACAGGCGGTTATATAAGCCCACCAGTTTGCCCTGTTTGCCCTGAGGGACATAAACACACCCGGCAGATGGCTGGAATCTACCAGATCACGGCCTGTTCGCTCCGTTTCCACCCAGAGAAACGCTCCCACAGCCGGAGGAGAGGCATGGAGAGGCTCAGGAGGAGCTCTGCCCCCCGGGGCATCTGGGCGAACAATGAGAACACGGCTCAGGGCGGCTCTGCATTTCCACCAGATCAGCAGACTGCACCAGACAAACTCCAAGGATACCTGTCTGTTTCTGTCCAGCAATACACAATGACCCACGCCATCTTGGTAGGCGAAATGCGCAGCGGGCCTCTGGCTTCCAGACCAACAAAAAGAAAACATCTCTTAACAAATGCGTAAGACGTGACCAAAATGGCTGCTGTCAGGATCAACCCATATGAGACGGAGAAGGAAAATAATTCAGGCGATGTGAACAAGCTGCCTCCGATCTCATGCTACGATAACGTTAGCTACCTAGTGAACAGGAAGAGTGGGAACAACATGGAGGAGCTTCAACTGAAATCCATACAACCAATGTTTCAACAGATTTCTAAAGGACTCTTTTTTTCAAATCTCTTTCTCACTGTTTATTACATGCTGTTTTTATTTTAATTATGTAAAGCACTTTGAAATGCCTTGCTGCTGAAATGTGCTATACAAATAAAATTTGATTGATTGATTTGTGTAAATAAGTTTCTGGTGACTGGCATATCAAGTATATTTAGTATCTGCTAGTGGACAGGCTACATGTCCACTAGCAGGTAAAAGCTACATTAGCCAAGCTAATCTTGCTGCTTTGGCAGAAAGTACTCAAGTAAATATCACTGATGTTCATCTTAGTGTTACTGAGGTGGTAGAGTACTCTAAAACTGTAATCGAGTAACAGTTGTAATGTATTGTTCATACTTTAAAACAAGGTGAGAGCTAGCTCTACTGTTGTCATAGCAACTCCATAGCAACTGCCTGCCAAGATGGCTGCCAGTTACAAAGTTCTGGAGGTTCTGGAGTTCATGTGAAGTCACATGAGAAATGTGTTGGCTCATCATTACCTTTGAGGGTCAAAAAACAAAAAACTCTTTATGAGTTTTAACATTTTATTTTTTATAAAGTTCAGGAGAATTACTAAACTCTCCTGAATTAAAAAAAATAAATTACATTTTCCTGTTAGTTTTAGAGCCAGCTAATATTTCAGAACTGTCTTTTAAAAACTGTTGCATAATTTACAAAACTGTGATTCTTGTAGAAAAAAGAAATCCTGAAAACTTGAGTCATCTGTGTCCTTAAATGTTATTTCAACACATTTCAAATAGGCTTTTTGTGGACACCAGTTCCATGAAGTAATGTGATTTTTATCACTAAACTGCACATAGTAAATGCATTTAATCATATTTTTCAATTTACTGATATTAATTGATGTTCTGATGGAACAAACATTGGATGAAATAGAAGTAAATAACAATTTCAACAATATAGATTATAATTTAGAGATTTCAAACATCATACATTTGAATTTATTAATGTCAAGATGGAACAAAAATCAAGAGACCCAATAACTGCCCATTGATACACATGAATATCATTACTGAAGGTGATAAAAGACTTTTTAAAGCATTGTTATTGCTTTAACAGCAAGAAAGTTGCTGTGTTAGTCTGAGTCTTTTATTTTGAAATGACAGTTTTTGAGTCATTTCCTGGTTAGCTACTGAACGATCAACCAATTTGCTACATTAGCATTGAAGAAGCCTCCATCACTGATGGTGCAGCAACATTTACGGTACAAAGAAAAAAAGGAACAGTAAAGACTGAGGTAAAAAAGCACAGCGAGAAAACCTCGACTGGCTAACTGTTAGCAGCTAACACAGCTAAAGTTAGCCGCTAAAGTTAGCCTCCAGAGTTAGCCTCTCTGCTTCATGGTGTCCTGCTGGTGCTAAACTAAAGGCCTTTTTCCATCTTTTTAATAGGATCAGGGCTACAAATATGTATCTGAAATATGTAGAGATTCTTTAAAGTAATATACTCATAAATGCTGTTTAGAGGAGAACTTTCCCGCCTTTTTAAGGGTTAGAACGGCCTTAGATTTAGACAAATTACAAAAGGCAACATAAGGCCAAATATGAATACAGATTCATTAAAACACAGATTGTAATTGATGATTATTATTCCTAATAATAATGTCTGAAGCAGCAAAGCAAGCATAACAGTGAGGTTGGAGAAAAAAACAATAATCCCACAAGATAAACCAAAATTCCTCCATTTCATAAAACAACTTGTTTTTGTTCCGCATTTTCTCTCCTTCATTGCTCTCAGTGGTTAATTTGCTCTGCAGCATTCACCACACAGTTTCAGTTCTTTAAGTGAATGAATCTGTTTAAATGAGAACCATTTACTGAAAAAAAATAACATCAAGGTCACCAGAAAGTAAAAACTAAATGTTCCTTTTTTACTGTTGATTTCACATGTAAGCAAACAACTTCACCCAAACATCTCAGTGATCATTTGGTTTCACTTCCTGTTTATGACACAGGAATTTAAAAAGAACAGGATTTATGCTCAGCATTTTGACTGAAACCTGATGCCAAGCTGTTTCTGTTACAACCCAGATTAACTTAGTTTTATTTAATAAATGAACTTTTTGTTGTATGACTTTATTCTCATATTTTCTTAGCCTGGTTCTGACACTTCGCCTTTAGAAAAGATTTTTACTTTTACTCAGGTTATTTTCTGATAACCTGAAGAACATAAATGCTAGTGTCTGTGTTCAGTGACTAAAAAGCAACAACAGAAGGGGTCTAAATAAAACCGCAGTGAGATGCATTCAAACACTTACAGATGGTGTGGGGGCAGATTTTGGGCCAGGGGCATTTGTTGGGCAGCCCGGGAGTCTGTGGCGCCTCCCAGAAGGTGCCGGGATCTCTGGCCCAGGTAGCCACACCGCAGCGACTCAGGTAGAAGCCGCCCTCTCGCAAACTGGAATCAGAAACGAAACAAGTCTGGATTTGTTCATCTGTTGGCAGGGAAATAACAGCTATGAAAGCCAAAACAGGGTTTGAACTACATCATCAGTAAGACAAAATGAAGTAGTGTAAGCAGCTAAAGTGCAACTTTATTTTTACTTTACTGTGAAAGCTTAGCCCCGCCCCAATTTAGAAAATTCCCAAAGTGGGCGGAGCCAAAAGGTACTGAGGGGCGTGGCCAAGAACTGTTACCAACTTAGTAACTTCATATTCTCAGATCCTGATTGTTTCTTTTCTTTTCTTTTCTTTTTTTTTAAAGCGACTAGAGACAAATGTGACAACTTTTTTTTCCTGTTTCTGGAGATTTGCTTCAAACAAAATATTGCAGAATTCAACAGGTTTTCATGAAAATGTCACAAAGTGCTACAAAACATACAGATAGCCTCAATAAGAGCCAATTTAGACAATGTATCTGCAAAAGAGATATGATTTAGGGCTTAGCTACTCGTTAAACTTTAAAATATTAGGTGAAAAGTAATATATGTGGCTAATATTTAGGTTTCTAAAGTTAGACTCCAATAAAACCTTTTGTTCACATAGAGCTGTTATACATGACATTGTAGATTAAAAAGAGGAGTGAATATCTGTTCAAAAAACTCTGAATTTTTACATTAATCACAAAACAAATTCTAGAAAAAAATTGGAAATCTTTGAGTTTGAAAAGTTGAAAATTAACAAGAAAAGAACTCTGAAATTTTAAGATTAATCTCAGAAAAATTCTGGGAAAAACTTGGAAATTTTGGGGTTTGAAAAGTAAAAAAAAAAATGCAAGAAAAAAAGTCTATATTTTAAAACTGTCCAGGTTTTTAAAAGAAATATTCTTAGATTATTTTTTTTAAATTTCTTGCATTTTTCTTACTTTCTGAGCCTCAAAAGTAAAATACAAATATAATTTTCCACTCAGAAATGTCCAAGGTTTTTCTAGAAAATTTCTGACATTAACCTAAAACTTTTTTTCTTGCTGAGTTTTTATTTTTCAATCTCAGAAAGTTCAAAGTTTTGTCCTCCTTTAATTTTTCTATCCACAAAGGCCCTGACACGCCGTCGTAGTTATCGACTGATAAAAGTATTTTCAGAAGGTTTCAGTGAGCGGAGGCCATTTCCTTCCACCACTGACATCATAAAATGAAGAGGAACTAAAGTCACACGCCAACCGCATCACTGTTCCTCAACTGAATAAAAAAACCCACACCTCAAAACTAACCAGAGGAAAGTTTGAGCTGAACTCATTTATGAGGCAGAAAGGCTCATGGGAGCTGCTGACGGTCTGACCTGGTGCTGAGCTGGTAGGGCAGCCTGCCGGGGATCAGCGTCTCCGTCAGGTTGGAGCTCGGCTTGTTTCCAGGCCCGGCGAACACGAACGCATCGAGAGGCTGCGTCTGCCTCAGCGGACTCCCCACCGGGAAGTCTGCAGCTCTGCCGCTGTAAATAGCCACAGCGCCAGACTCATCGCCTGAAGAGAAGCAGAAACAGAAATTACAAAATCAGCCAAAGAGAAACAGATGAACAAGTCTGTTTCCGTCTGTTTCTGAGGCTTAAAGTGATTTAGTTAAGAAGCCAGAGAAAATGCTGGGGTGATCTGAGCGTTTTTGGTTTAGAACATGGCTGCCCCTCCCCAACCTGCTGCTGCACATCGCCAATATGCTTACTGGAAATGTAGCTGTTTGGAGATATTTCCAGTCATTGAGGATGTGAAAATGAAAGCAGCGCCACCTATCTTTGTTAAAGCTGCAGTAACTTTTATAAAAAATATTTTTTTACTTATTTGTTAAACTGTCCCAGATAAAAGCTACATTAGCTAAGCTAATTTTGCTAGCTTGGCAGTAAGTACTAAAGTAAATATCACTGACATTTGTCTTAGTATTACAGAGGTGGCTGGAGTATTTAGAAATTATAATCAAGTAATAGTTATAATGTACTTATATTGTTTATAAGATAGGAACAAGGTGACAGCTAGTACTAAGCTCGCAGCTTCTTTATTGTTGCCATAGCAACTCCGTAGTCACTGCCTACCAAGATGGCCGTCAGTTACAAAGTTTCAGGAATGTGACGTCACATGTACGTGGAACTAACCTTTCATGTATTTCTTGTTGACGGTCATAAAGTTGAGTCCATTCCTGGAGGTGTCCACGTCCATGCTAACGCTAACCTTGTCCGTTTTCCCATCCCACACCACCAGAACCACGGGCCCTGCAGCCGAGGCATCTGTCAGCTCCACCGACCCGTCCACCTGTCCGCTGCCCAGCTTCAGCTCGTTAATGAAGGGACTGGTTAGCGGCGCGGCCGGCGGGGTGCAGTTGTTCGGCTGACCTGGGGACGGCACCGACACCCGGAAGCCCCATTGGTCGTCCGACAGCAGGCACCTTTCGATCGACTCGTCCGACTCGTGCGCCGCTTCGTCTTCAACAAACGCCGGTTCTCCGGGCGTCAGAACCTCCGCCAGGAACTCGGCTCCTCCGGAGCGCCGCGTCATGTAGACCACGGCGTCCACCAGCCCCACCGCCGTGACGTTCATCTTCTCCAGGTAGCGGGCGGCGGCGGTGCGGTAGAGGACCACGGCGTCCGGGCCGTTCTGGACCGTGTTTGGGGGAAGGAGGATGGCCGGCTTGGGCATCAGGTCCAAGGAGCCGACCAGGAAGAATCCTCTGTCGTCCGTGCTGTGGTCCTTCAGGTCCAGAACCTTGTAGGCTACGTTCCCTTTGCCGTTATAAAACACCAGGGTGTAGCCATCCAGGGAGGCTCGCTGTCCACTGGTGTGGTACAGCTCCACGAACTCGGTGGTGTCCAGTCCGGGGTTATCAGCGTTGATCTCGCTGATGATGAGGCAAGAGTCTGCACCGACCATCACCAGCAGGCAGAAACAAATCGATAAAGTAACAAACATCTTCTACAACTTTTCTGGAAAACTTCGACGGCACAGCAGCTTCTGGAAAACAGAACAAGAATCATCTAAAACTTAAAGAGTAAACTGAAGAAATGCTGTTATTTGTTTTAAAAGGTGACAATAAAAGGAACCGGACACCAAATAAACACCAAGTTCAACCAAGGAAAAAAAACAAAAAAACAAGTTTAGTTTGTTTGTTGAAATTGCAGGAAACCGGCGAACCGCGTTGGGTCTGCTGGAAATGAGAAAACTGGAAAAGGATCTTTTTATTTTTCCCTGTAAGTTAACAAGTGAGTCAATTCTCATCGTTATTGGAAGGAATCAATACACAGATACTAGAGTTGACCCTGTTTTTTTTTTTTTTTTTTTTTATATATATATATATATATATATATATATATATATATATATATATTAATTGTATTCTGATGATTTATTGCTTATTGCTAAAGCTATATATATGCATGTTTTTTACAGTTTGTGGTTATTTACAGCGCTGTGTTCTTCTTTCAGCAACTGTTTGCATTCTCCGTCAATTAATCGTTGCTAAATGAATTAACATTATTTCAATCGTTTCACCCCTATTTATCAGCACATTACTTGAAAATGATCTCAAAGCAACATTATCGTTTATCGCAATAATTACTGGGACAATTTATCGTCCAGCAAATTTGTTGTTGCAGCTTTCACACGATCTCTGCATCATTTGAACGGTATTTTTTAAATAAAAATCTAGAACATAATATTGGTAAAATAGGTGTATTAACATAAAGAATGACTCTTTGTGTGTTTTTTGTTCCCATTGACAGTGGAAATCCGCATCTGATCCATGAGTCACGAAACGTTGCGAAACACATTGGCAGGAAAATGGAAACTTTGCCTGAAATATGGAAAAGCTTCAGATGTGATCAATGAAGGAAATGCTCACGCAGACTGAAAAAAAGTTGCATGCAAGCTCATTTTTACACAAGATGAGACTAAATCTCCTACATTTGGATTTTTATTGTCCCTTCATGAGGTTTTATTGGTTTAAAGGCGGAAAATCGTTGCTATTTGGGAAGCTGTGGTCCCATTCTGGCTCGGAATGATCTGCCACCTCCAACAGTTATTCCAGTCACGGTCAGGCTGCTGCTATGCATGCATCTTTCCGTCGAAAAAAAACCCTGTCAATCTGCTGTGAAACCCTGCAAACAAGCCTCTGTTACCGCGCTGCGACTTACCGGGACTCCTCCGGTTCGGTGTCGGCTCCTAAACATCCGAACTTTATTGTCTGGGAGGGAAAATGGAGGCAGGCTGGAGGGAATAAAGTGGTAAAGTTTGTTTTCTGCTCTCCGCCGCTCCCGTCATTCACAAAGCTCCACTTTCTCTCTCCCCCCGTTCAGCTCCGTGCTGTGGGCGGTCACAGTGACAGACACAAGGGAGAGCTTTTTCTGTTTTCCTGGGGCTCAGATTCCCACAAACCGACACCAAAAAAACAAAAACAAAACAAACAAAAAAAGCCACGAGGAAAAAAAGAAACAAAAACCGCAGGATAAAGTTTGCAGATTGAATCTGGGACGTGAAAATGTGTCTGCGAGTTCATCCCCAGACGCCTTGGACCTGAAGGGGCCCCTGACCCCACTGCGAGGAAAAGTCCCGCCCATCATGCGTGACACATCACTGTGAAGAGACTTGATTCACATCCTTACAGTGCGTGCATCAGTATTCACACTCACGCAACTTTTTCACGTCTTCACATCTTATGGAGAGACATTTGGTCCAATATTATAGCAAGTAGCAGAATTTGAAGAATTTTGCAGAATTTTTTTCATGTTTTCAGAAAATGAATGCGTTGAATTTCCATAACAGAATGACAATAAAATAGGATTACCCTTTTTATTCACTCAGACATTTTCCAAAAGACTTTGAAATTTCTGAGTTCTAAGAGTTGTACATTTATGAGAAAAAAAATCTCAGAAATATTTTTGGAAAAACAAAGGAAATTCTGTGTGAGGGATTCACCACCCCCCTAACAGGAGCTGTTTCTGTGTGTACTTTATATATTCTAATTTATTTGGGTAAATGTATTGTATTTGAGGAAGTAACTTGATTTATTTACTTTTTTAAATCATCTTCTCATCTCTTTGAGGTCACCGGGTCATGTGTTGCCATGGAAACGCGCCCATGCAACTGTAAACATTTTTTTAGGAATAGTTTAGTATAAATGTTCTTTCTTCCTGGAAATGTGATTGTCTCCACCCCTTTAATTAGTCCTGGTGGGAGCCAATCCCTTAAAAGCCAGGTGGTTCAGATGAGCGGCAGATTCTCCCTCCTCTTGTTTGACTGCATGAAATGCTGTAAAATGAACGGAAGCGTGTGAAGCTGGAGATAAAGAAAAAGTTGAGAGCTTTAAAACTGCTGGCCCCAGTCTGGTCTTTGGTTGCAAACTAACAAGCTCCAAAAGTAAAAAATTTGGAAGAAAAAATCTGACATTTTGAGATTAATTTCAGAAATCTTCCTTTAAAAAACTTGAAAATTCTCTGACATTAAAAAGTTGAAAATTTGCAACAAAAGACTCAGAAATTCTAAGATTAATCTCAGAATTTTTTTAGGAAAAAAACAAGAAAATACTGAGGTAGAAATATTGAAGAAATTGAAGAATTGAGAAAAAACACAACTTTCTAGATTAATTTAAAAAAAACTTGGAAATTTCTGAGCTCAATAAAGTAGAACATTTTTACTTCTGAAACTGAAAATTTCCAACTTTTTTCTAGAAAATATGTAAAATTAATGTCTATTTTTTTTTTTTTAGATTTTTTTCAGAAATTTTTGCCTAAATGAGTTTTATTCAATCGATCCCTGATTGGTACCATACATTCCCCAAAAATATATATTTAAAGTTGAAAGTCTGTGGAGAGAAAATTGTTCCAATATTTTTGCAAGCAAAAATGACAGTTCAAATTTTTAATTTGAAAAGGAAAAAAAAAAGTATTTCAAAAATGAAACTTTTTCAGTAAAAAACAAGTTTTGAGACTAATTTACAAAGTGTATGCAACAGTTGAGCCTACATTTGTGTTATTTTCTTCAGAGGTTTTCTGAAGAGAAACATGAAATATTCACACCATGAAATGATAAATAACAGGGTAACCAAAGCACAGCCATGTGGGACTCCTTATGTAAGAAACTGATCAGAGATCTTCATATCGGCTGATCTGAGTCCAGTTTCTGAGTACAAGATTTTAGAATTATAGATTAAATTTATTAAAAACCAAACAGAATATCACAGACATTGTTGCTTTTCATCACATTTAACTGCTAATTCATTGTCACTTCAATGATAATGTGCTTTTATTCTTCTATTTAAAGGAAGGTGACACATTATTCACAACTTTTTAAGTTACAAAACGTTCAGAGCTCATTTGGATTCAGTTCCCTTTTACTCTCATGCCCCTTATAAAAACTTAACAGAAAATAGAAAACATATTTAATCAAAAATCGTCATAATTTTCTAGTTAAAGTTAAAGGACTTAGTGGTATATTATTATTTGCTTTCTAGCTCTGGAACAAGTTAATCTGCAAAAGAACAAGAAGAATGCATCAGGTGGAAAATATTCTCTGAGCTGTCAACTGTTGAAAACTGTTCAGTTTTACAAAAACCCCTCATAAAACAAGTTTAAATGGTAAAAATACAAATATTAGTGTTAAAGGCATTAATGCCTTGAACACAGTAAATGACAGAAAAAGACAAGAGAAGCTCTGAATGCATCCAGAAATACGTTTGGATTCAGGATGATAGAAACGAGGCTGCGCTCCCTGGTGGCAGAAAGAGGAAACTGCCAGCAACCAGATTATAGGTTCCGGGTTTCTGTTATAAAAAGGAAACTTTATCAATCAGCGCATCAGTTGTTTTTTAATGAAGGTGAAATAAAACAGGCAGCACATTAAACAGAAAATGGAGCTCCAACTTAATTATTTGTATTTTTTTTACTTAATTTGTTACATGGAGTCGAATTAAGTTTGTCAAATTTAACTTATTCACGTTTGACAACTTATTAAACTTAATATATTTGATTGTATAAACTTAACTTCATTACTTGTAACATTTTTTTTAAGTTTGATCACCTGTTTCCTTTTTTCGGTGTATCGTGAAGCATGGCGGTGGCTCAGTGATGCTTTGCTTCCTCTGCTTGCGGATAAAAATATGAATTCATAAAAATATCAGGAAATTGCATTCAAAATAATTGGAGTGCTATTTACTTAGAAAAATCAAGTTTTTACACACAAATTGCAATCTTCACTTGAAAAATATAATTTAATTTGGTATTAAAACTTAATTGTGGATTCTACTTGCAGATTTGCACAAAATGTACTCTTGTTCTACTGGTGAATTGTATTTAACTCTATGTTTTTATTGTAAAAAGTTAGTTTTGCAACCTAAATCAAATCACTACTATCATATTTTATTGTTAGTCTATTTTCAGTATATACGATTTATTTAATAAAACACAAATAATCTGTGAGAAATTTGAGCTGATCTGTTTGGATCTTCCAACAGAAAATAATCCTGAGAATAACTCAAAAGTAAACAAATCCCAGAGGATATAGGTGGCCACCGCAATGCCTGACTGCAATGTATCTCCAGTTTTTCAACAGATCAGCAGATCAATGCAATAAAAGTGTAAGTTTATTGCAAATTTTCTGCAAAAACGATTAAAAAAGAAACAGACAAAAAAAAACAAAAAAAACATTGGGTTTATGTGATGCTAACTCCCACCTGCAGAGGGCACTGTCTCCATGCTGCTGCCTCAGCATTACTGATGTCACGTTATGTATCGTCTCGGTCTCGGTTTGGTTTGAATGAATAATGTGAACACCAAGCAGACCGGAGGCCTCTCCAAAAGCAGAAAGTGGACTACCATGCAAGGCATTCTGGGTAAATACAACCAAAACAAACGCGCTAGCCGAGCACTAGCTGGAAAAAAGGCTCGAGAAATCCTCCATCTTGACCTCCGATGATAGTCCGTTTTTGTTTACATTTCGTAGGAAGGAGGAAGTTGCTCTCAGTGTCTTCAGAGGTTTTTGTCGTTTCCTTCAGTGTTTCTTGGTACAGCGCCCCCACAGGTCAGGAGGGGAACAAAATTCTGTTTTTTTCATTAATAATGACAACAATAATAATAATATATTAAATAAAAAAATATATATTTATTAGATTTATTCTAGTTGGACAGCTGCAGTGTTTGCATGTCATTTGAAACCAAAAATAATAATTTATGGCTAAATTATTATTTAATTTAGTAATAAAGTAAGTGTTTTTGTGTTTGATATGATGTAAAGCACTTTGAAATGGCTTGCTGCTGAAATATGCTATACAAATAAAATTTGATTGATTGATTGATTAATAATAAATAATGTATTACTTATGGTTTTAAGTAATAATAATAATAATAATAATAATAATAATATTTCTATATATTTTTTAGAATAACAGAGATATGATTTTTATTTAAACACATTTATTTTTCGATAAATAGACATTTTAACATCAGACTTTTCCATAAGAGTCACATAAAACATAGTTTAAGAAGGAAAGAAAGAAATTAGGAAAGAAAGAAAAAAGAGAAAGGAAGAAAGAAGGATAAGGAAAGAGATTATTTTCTGGAACATGTTTCTAAGGGTTCGATTGCAGCCATCTTTGCTCGCCACCAGATGGCGCTCAGAGTACAGGGTTTGATTGATTTACTCCTTTCCGCCGGGGAAGAAGAGCTCCGTTTCCCCGGAGTGAAGCTGTTTGCTGGTGATTTTTATTCCGGACCGAAATCCGCTGTGTGTTTGACAGTGCTTTGTTTATTTTGACACAGAAAAAGGTCAGACAAAATGTTAATGACGTGAATATTTTTGCTTTCACACAACATAAACAGCTCAGAGCGGGAAATTGTATTTCTGTCATTTTGTTTTTCTGTTGACAGAGATTATCTAAATCTTTGCCCGCCTTGTTTTGATGAGTCACGGTTTGATGTCTGAGTGTTAAACACTTTTATTTTCACAAGTTGGTCATTTAAAAAAAAACAATCTGGACTATTTCAGATAAATTACACGTTAGTCAAGGGAAGCCGAACCTCAAAGTCTGGTGTTGGACGGATGTGCCGCCATGACATCTTCACGTTCGCGGTCCGTCACGGCGGTGACAATGATTGGACCCGAACGCTGAGTCATTTTCCGGGCAGAGAGGGAAGCCAGCATCGTTTCTGACTCAGCCGTCAGATGAGTCTGAAGGTCTTTGCTGGATGTTTTCATCAGAGAGGGGACGTTGGGTTGATTCACAGTGGCGACCCCAATTGGGGGGGATGAGAGGGCCACAGCCCCCTGGAACAAAGCTGCCCACCCCACTGGGCCCCCAGAGAATCAATTTTATCAATTAAAATGTAAAGCCCAATAAATGAATAACTACATAAAATTGGTATTTTTCTTTTTTTAGGTATTTATTTTTATGTATTTATTGGATATGTGTGTATATTTTTTTTTTTACTAAATGGACAGTAGACATGTCCTTTGAAAGACCTAAATCCTGTTCTTATAACTGATAAAAGGTTCAAATCAGCCTAAAAGGATTTAAAACTAGATGGCTTTATTTTAATATAGCAAATGTTGCAACAACATCCCCTTCCTACAATAAAACAAAGGTAAGGTAAGGTAATTTTATTTATATAGCACATTTTCAGCAACAAAGCAATTCAAAGTGCTTTACATGAGTTGAAAGGAAATACAAACAAAATAACAAACCAAAGGAAAGAAAAATGAGGAAAGAAAACTAATTTTGTTCTAAAGTATGTAAACTAAGTGCTCCTGTGCAGGGTATCTAATTCCATTTCTAAATCGTGAGTACTCTACAGTTTCTGATAAAATAAGCTAAAGAGTGACTGGTCTAATTCCTTTTCTGGGTTAAAGGTAATATAAACTAAGCAGTGACTGTTCCTATTAAGTATTTCTGGATTCCAAGTTTGTAAATAGTGCGTACTCCACAATTTCTGATATTACTAATAAACTAAAATAATCCTTTTCTGGGTTAAAATAATTTGGATGACTTTATTTGCCTGGTTTTAGTTTTCTTTTTTATTTTCTTTGTACATCCCTGGTTTAGAGTATAATTTTCCTCAGAATGTGAAATTTATTCAGTTCCTTTCAAACATCTTTCTGAAAATGTTTAGTTTGTGTGGAAAAAGGCCATTTAAATACTTTTTAGTGTTCAGGACTGCCACCAGTTTTATGTCTGAAATGCAAAGAGGGACTGAAGCTATTTAAGAGGCAGGAAGCATGCAGACGACAGAAGAAAAAAAAAACAACAGAGTGGGAAACCTTGGAGACGAAGACACTAAACAAACTGGAAACCAGACTGAACTACCAGGACATCAGCTGCATAACCAGGAGGGAATCAAAGAGTATATAATTACTGGGAGGGTTAATTAGGGAAGTGAATGGAGGGAAATTAATGAGAACAAGAAAACAAGTGGTGACACGACAATCTGGAGTCAAGATAAGGACAGCAGAGTACAGACTGTGCAAATAAAAACTTGTGGCATGCATATTCATTAGTTCTTTCGACTCAGATTGCTGTGATATCACAGCTGGATGACTTTGAGGAACCGGTGTTGCACATCTAGAAACTGAAAAATGCCCATTCTTCTCCTGAGTTATTGTGTTAACTGTGGGATTAATTGTTTTTAAGGGATTATGTTTGCCTAAATTTGTTGTAATTTTCATATTAACCTAAAAGTTGTTGTTTGTGACGTCTAAAAACTCATAATTTAAAAAATTGTATATCTTTATTATATTTTTTACTTGTGCAATGCATGCTGGGTCGATAACAGGTTACAGCAAACTGGAGAATTTAAGCAAAACACAAGAAGTCAAGATCATGTTGGCTAATGTGGCGACAAAAATGTCTGGATTCAAAGTTTAATGAACCGTTAAAGATGAGATATCTGGAAACAAGCTAACATGATGGCTTGTGATTTAACTGTTTACAAAGATGGCTGGTTAACACTGTTAGCGACGATACTTTTCGGTCTGGGTTAGCACTTCCTAGCAGATAGCCGCACCTGAATCGATCTCTGGTCCACTTGGTGTTCACATATGCATTTGAACCGCACCAGAGTTCAGTTCAACCAAACGGAGACGGGAGTTTGTGGTTTTTTGGTCTGTTTTTTTAATTAGCATTCACACCTCCCCAAACGAACCAAACCGGTCCTTCTGGTCCCAATTTGAGTCCGAGGTTTGTAGGCACCAGATTGGAAGTGAACTCTGGTTCAGTTCAAATGCAGATATGAACGCCAAATGGACCAGAGACCACTCCAAAAGCAAGGAAGCAGACAACAGTGCAGTGCATTCTGGGTAAATACAACCAAAACAAGTGCGTTAGCTTGTGGTGTTTAGCCAAAAGCTAAAGAGAAATCCTCCAACTGCTGAAATCTGACGCCACTTCATTTTTGTTTCCATTTGGTGAAGAAGGAAGTTGCAAAGAGTCTTCAGAGGTTTTCATGTTGTTTTCTTCAATGATTCTTGATGCAGCGCCCCCACAGGCGAGGAGGGGAACAGGTTGGTGTAACTCAGAGCCACAGCAGCTGGAAATGGAGCAGATGCTGCAACTCTGGTCCCAAGAGAACCAAGTCTACCGAACTATCAGGTGGAAAAAACAAGAGAAATACACTGAGAATACCTAAAATTAAACAAACTTCTGTGCACAGAAGAGAAATGAACCAAACAAAACTAAGATCAAATCAAACAAACATGAAAAGTCCTCACATAGGTGACCATCTCAGGCTGCATGATAATCCAGAGCATGTAATCTGCGGCTGTGTCACAGTAAACAGCTTAGCATGCTTCTGACCCTAAAAGCTTCCCTGGTGGGCCTCTAGCTAATTTTTCACCTCATTAGCCTGGGCAGATGTAAAAACTGGGACACTGAGGACAAAGGAGGCCTGTGTTCACATCCCCGGCAGGAAGGAACGGGCTGGTGGGAAGGATGCAGGCGGCGCCGCATCATCGGAACGCACTGGTACGCCACGCTTCTCGCAGGCTTCAAGACGATTAGTGACATGAACAGAAAGGGCAGCGATTCACCGCGTAGTGATTCACCGCGTAGCGATTCACCGCGAAGCGATTCACCGCGGAGCGATTCACCGCGAAGCGATTCACCATGTAGTGATTCACCGCGAAGCGATTCACCATGGTGGTGGTATATTTCACCAATGTGAGGAATTATTTAACTGCACATATGAGGACAGGGGGAAGGGGCAGCTATGACAGAGGATTAGGGCCATTGGGGGAAACAATTGTTCTCAGAATTCTTACTTTTCTCAGAAATTTGAATTTTCTCTGAATAATGACTTTTCCTTGGAATTCTGACTTTTTTTTTTAAGAATTCGAACGATTTTTTCCCAGAATTTTTACTTTTTTTCCTGAAAATTCTGACTTTTTCAGAGTCTACTTCTTTCCTCAGAATAACTTTTTCTTGGAATTCTGTCTTTTCTCAATGTCTTTTCAGAATTTTGATGTTAAAGTCAAAATGTGACTTTTTTTTGAATTCTCAAATTTTCTAAAAATTGGACCTTTTTCTCGGAATAATCCCTTTTCCTCATAATTCTGACCTTTTCCAGAATTTAACTTTTCTTTGAATTCTTTTTAGTTCAGAATAGATTTCCCCCCATAAATCTGATTTATCCTCAGAATTCTGGCTTTTCTCAGAATTTATTTTATTTTTCCCCCCTCAGAGTAATTCCCTCTGAATTCTGGCTCTCTGGGCACTCTCCCACTTCTGAGTGTTTGACGTTGATGGATCATGTTGGGGAATCTGGATTCTGTTTCCCTTCCTTTTTTTTTGCTCCTTCAGAAACAGAGGAAGCTTTCTGCTCCTCCAAAATCATCCGGGTATTCTTATCAGGATTCAACGCGCATCTCCCTGCATCTCATCACCACGTTTGTTTATGACCATAAGAATCGGGTAAAAGGTCCAGCATTCATGGGCAGATCTGATATTTCGGGATTAGGATTTAGTTCCTTCCAGCACATCTGGGTTAGCGGACCAGATGCGCGTTGGATTATTGACCTAAAGTGGCGCTTCCACCGTAAAAGCCGCACGTGTTTCCGTGTTTATATTTACATCCTGACCGGAAAGAGTTAACCGCCATGATGTGAGAGAAAGAGAGAGAGAGAGAGAGAGAGAGCGGGAACTCGGCCAGAAGAAGCCTGTGTTGCCGAGTTCCCATGGCAACCAGCTACTGTAGCGTACCTGACCTACATATAAGGTGGATGTGGACAAACATGGCGGCCGTCAGCGGCGCAGGAAGAAACGTTTTCCAGATGGTGACGGACCGAACCGACTCTGCTGCTCCACAGAACAGATACCGGAACCGAAATGACGGAAAAACCTGACTGGTTTTCACACTTTTAGGCTTCCGTTGAATGGCGGCCGATTATAAACAGTCAAAAACTGAGGAAAAATGGGGCTTCATGTTTTTAAAGCTTAAATGTCAATTTTAAAATAAACACCTACTTTACAAACTATATATTCATAAGCAAAGTATTTAGTTAGCTAGCTAAATATATGGTTTGAAGCTAAATATTTGGTCCATAAACTTCATTTTTAGTGCCATCCTAAATATTTAGTTTCAAAATTAAATATTTAGTACCAAACTAGATATTAGTTAATAAGCTAAATATTTAGTTTAAAGCAAAAATATTTAGTAACCAAGATAAATAATCAGCTTAAATTGTCATGTTGAGATTAATTTGTCGAACCCACATGCGCAGAACACACTCTGGAGACGGGTAATGGTTATGGTGATTTATTAAATACAGTGCTAACAGGTATGTACAAGGTGGTCCGGAACTGGCGCTCGTCTGCGTGGTTCTGGATCTCTGGGTGGAGATAAGACAGGTAAGAGGGGTTCAGTGATCGTGGGATTGCAGTCCAGCCAGAGACCTACTTGCCGGTGAACTCGTCTGAGCACGGAGAGGTGAACCGCTAGGATCCGGAACTGCAGGCTGGAACGAGGGCGTGAGTTTCTCTAGAGGGCGGACAGGTGAGTGGAGGGAGATCTCATACAGGTGCCGGAAGGGATCCGCTTGACCAGGGATCTGCCGCCGACAGAACTGAGGGCTGGTCTCGGGGACGTGGCCACCAACGGGTAGACTCCGCGGGGTCTCGAGGATCTTAGGTAATCTGACCAGGTTCGTAGAAGTTCGAAGACACTCAGGGTTTCACGGAACGACAACCATCACAGGCTAACACTCTGGCACTGGAGTGTCGGCGGCTCCGTCCTGATAAACCCCTCCAAACGATGGTAAGTGGCAGCAGGTGTGCAGCTCCAGGTTCACGCCCTCCAGAAGGTCCCAGGATGCCCCCTGGTGGAGAAACTAGAGACCCCCCAACCAACCTTCCCCAGATCCTAACATAAATATTTAACAACCAAGCTAAATATTTATTTTTAAAATAAATATCTAGTTTGAAGCTAAATATTAAGCCACCATGCTAAATATTTATCCAGCTTAATGTTTGGCTCCAAACAAGATATCAATTAGCTATTTAGTTTGAACCTAAATATTTAGTGAGTAAACTAAATGCTTAGCTCCAAAAGCTATAATTGATCTACAAACTTGATATTTAGCATAAATCTATTTAGCATGTTTTAAAATGCATTAAAACGTTTTCTGCAAACGTTTTAATGCATAAATGTCTTAGACATTTATGCATTTTATTCTTTAATATTCCACTGATAGTTGGTTTGTTTATTGCTCAGAAAAACTGAGATTTAAGATTAATTTCCAGCGTGAAAATATGTCTATTTATTCTTTCGAAAAATATTAAATTAATTATTTTAGGAATGATAAAGTAAAAATACATTTGTTTGAGACATTTCACTCTGTTGTCTGTCTGCTGATTCACAAATACAGATAAAATAAAATAATCCATCCAACATAATGTAGATGTTCACATCAGTCCTCTTTCTACTTTTTCTGCTTACAGATAAAATCAAACAGGAAATTTCAGTTTGCTGAGAACAATTTCACAGCTGTGCACATTAAGAGGCAGGAAGTCCAGACCATTTGACGCCATTAGCGCAGCATGAAATGCATCATCTTGGGTGAACAGCGGAGCATCTTCTGCACGGGAAGAAGAAAATGGCCCCCAGCTGTGGCTGCAAATAAAAACCAGAAAACAGCATGATGAAGCTGCGGTCCAGTTGACCAACAACCATCCAGGAAGAGATATTCATCTCACTGCTTTGCATATAATGTCACCTGCAGCTGAGTTAACTTGTTTTTTTTGGCGTTTCCGGAATTTTTTTTCCACTTCGGGGCACCAATCTGAACTTGTTTTGATTCAATAATTACTTAATATTTGTGGAAAAATATTAGTTCCACTGGCAGATAATTTCACTTATAACATGGGAAAAAATTTATTTCCAATCAATATTAAGAAATTATTGACTTTAAAAAGCTCCTGTAACTTACTGAAAAGTTAGTTTTGTCTTATTTTTAGTAAGACTTAGTAAGATTTTGTGTTTTTGCAGAATAACCAAATTAGTTCATCTCATTTCATGCTATGCAGACGCTCTGTCTGTACTGATGAAGATTCACTCACAGCATTCATCCTCCCTCTATCCTAATGTTTAGTTTTAGTTTCTGCTCTGTCGTCTCAGACCTCATGCTGAGCCTGGTTCTGGTTCTGCTGGAGGTTTCTTCCTGTTCAAGGGGAGTTTTTCCTCTCCACTGTCACTTCATGCATGCTCAGTATGAAGGATTGCTGTAAAACAACTCGTCTGCTTTGATCTATCCTAACCTGTTCAAGGACACATTATGGGTCACCTTTAAAGATCTGAACTCGGCTCCTGTTCTCCACGTCTTCCTTGAGTTCTGTTTGATCCGAAGCAGCCATTACCTTTCATCTTCATCCCGCTGCTCCTCTTCCCTCAGCTTCATCGATTCTGCCTAGACAGGGCACGGGACGGCGCTCCCCGCGGGGCAGTCTGGGTAATAAATCTCCCTCCTGTCTGCATGTAGAGAGGCTCCTCATGGGAAGATCTCAGCCTACTTTCCATCCAGGCTAAAATATCCGCAGAATGAAAAGGAAAAGTGGGCCAAAAAAAGGAGCATGGAGGTGAAACTGAGTAATGAGTGACTTTGCTAAAATCTGGTCGGGTCTTTCATCTGAATCAGGCTCAGATGATGTCTCATTTCTATGTCTCATTTCTGCCAATGACAAGGCACAGAAACTTCTGAATGACTTCTTTTCAGAAAATGTTTTTCTTTGAGGCAAAATAAAACAATAGATCATAAATGAACTGAACCGTTCACAGACTGTTTGTGGCTGAAGCAGCAGAGTTTCTCTTTGCCCTTTAATTTTCTATGAGGTTTTCAATCTTCAGATTTCTTCTCTTTGTTTTTGGGTTCTTTGAAACAAGTTTTATCTGCCAAATACACAAAACAAGCAGAAGAAAAAGTTCCTTTGGTGGAAAGAATCAGCCATTTAAGATCAATTCAGAGTCTGATTTTTACTTATTTTGGTTTTAAAGATGCAGTATTCTGTAAAATTTACAGTTTTTATCTTTCCATCGTGTTTTTATGTTTTTCCCTCATCAAAAACAAACCTGGAGTTTTGCCTCCAGGTTTGAGAAATCCTTTAATCTCCATGGCAACCATTCAGCTGATAAAACGCCTGGGTGGACCTAGCCCCGCCTTCGAGCCGCAGCTCCTCCCATTCTAAGATCCTTCAGACTAGCCAGCAGCAGTTAGCAAACAGCTGCTGAGCTCATTATAGGAGCTGCTGCTCAGAGCATCGCTGGTAAAACGTTAAAGGGTTAATAGAGGAGCCATGTTGGGATGACTTCCTGGAGGCGGAGCTTCAGGAAGAGCAGGAGCTTCTTAAAGAGACAGATGCCCAATTTCAAGGCGTTAAATCAGGAACCATAAATTTCTTTAAGACTAATGTGATATAGATATAGAATTTTTATAACTACTAAAGTTAATATGGTTATGCTATAAAATGTCTTCATGTCCCTGTAAAATACATAATACTGCTGCTTTAAATATTTCTAAGGGTCACTGACATGTGAGAAAATAATTTGTCAGCTGATTATTGTTGGTAATGACGGAGGAAGAAGGTTTGAAGAGGTTCTATGTGTCTTTTGCATTCCTTGTTCCGGTGAGATTTTATACTTCTATCATGTTCAAAAGAAACAAAGATAAATAAAATAAGTTATCCATCAACATCAGCAGGAGTTTTGTGTTGCAAATTATTTAAAAGAATAAAGTAAAAATGCACTGAAACGTGTTTTATCTGGGGAACTTTATGCTCACAAACAACGTCCACAACCACCTGAACAGAGGATTGGGTTGATCTGACATTTGAAGGCCAGATTTTCTTTTCTGCAAACGTTTTTCTCTGATCAGGTGGGTCAGAAGAAATCATCAATTCATCCAAATTATACTTTTGTATTTTCATGATAGATGATCTTTAGGAAAAATAAGAGCGCTCACTCCATCATTTCCTGTCTCAACAACAGGTGACATCTATTTGACAAATTCCTGTTAGAAAGGAATTGTTTTCAACCAATTTCCCATTTCCACAACGCTGGCAGAACCAATCTGAGGCTCCATTGTTACTCCTGGTAACTGACTTTCTGTTTTACTGCGACCTGCCTCTAAGGGAAGCCGTCAGAAAAGTGACTTTAAAAATTAACACTGGAAAACAGTGGAAAGGTCGACAGTGAACTATTTGTTTTGTTTTGCTGTCAGGTGTCGCCGTTTTTGTGGCAGTAAATTCTGATGAAATTTGGACATTCGGCTCTCAGACTTACTGCCGTGTGTGTGTGTGTGTGTGTGTGTGTGTTTTGTTCTGTTGTTTATGTAAACTCTTAATCTTAAATGATGAAGCTGGCAGACAAACCCAGAAAGACATCTGCTCTTTAGCTTTATTACATAATTTCTCTGATGCAAATCTTCCGGGTCAATAAAATTATTGATGAAAGACGTATAAGGTCATTACTGGAGAAGGGAAGGAGCCTGTAGCCAGGATTAGCGCGCTATCGCTAACACAGTTACTGGAATGAGACTTAAGGGTCCTGATGACAGAGATTGTGTTCAACATGCCACAAATTCTCGTTTTTTATTTTTCCTTTCAGCATTTCTGGTAAAAAGAGAGAGAGTGATTTTTGTGAACGTCTCCTGGGACAAAACACGACAGCTGTGGCGATAATTAGGTCATGAAAATAAAATCAGAGCACAATCACGTCTCGTCTGGGATTTGTGAGGAATGCGATGATGTGCAGCATGCAAAATCAAAAGTGATGGTAAGATTTCGCTTCGGGCCGTTAAACTGCCAAAGCTCTGTCACATCGGGTTGCAGTGAATCGTGTTTTTCCCTCTGATGACGGCGCCGTTTGTAGAGTTAAACAGTAAAACATCAACAGCAATAATTTTGTTTATCTGGTCAGTCAGAAAAAAATGGGTGTTATTCCAAACTAAATATTTAGTTTACCATATAAATATTTAGCTTCCAAATTAAATATGTAGTTAGAAGACTGGCCTACTCACAAAATATTTTAGGTTGCTAGCTAAAGTTTTAGCTTGCTAACTACATAAATAAATACATTAAGCATTTAGTTTGGAAAGTACATGTTTAGTTTGGAAAATGAATATTTAAAGTGGAGCTAAATACTTAGTTTGTAAATTAACAAGCAAGCAAGCAAACTAAATAAATAGGTTGCTAGCTACATATTTAGCTTTCTAAGTATTTAGCTATAGTGCTAAATACTTGGTATAAGTATTTTACTTGTAACGTATTTTACTTAGAACATAAATATTTCATTGGACTAAATATTTAATTTGAAGCTACATTTAGTTTGTAAATTAACAACAAACAATAGGCTAGAAGGCTAGCATGCTAACTAAATATTTATGTTGCTAACTAAATATTTAGCTAACAAGCAAAAATATTTAATTAGCAGGCTAGCATGCTAACTAAATATTTAGCTTGGTAGCTATAATTAAAGTTGCTGACGTTAGCAACTTAGGTCCAACGTAAAAATAAATATTTAGTTTAACTAAATATTTAATTTGGAGTTATAAATTTACATTGTTATCTAAATATTTTGCTATTCAGTTTGGAACTATGGCATTAGTATGACTTTGAAAACTGAACACCCGTTTGTTTTTTTCTCTGACAGACTGAATAAACCAGAATTATTGCTGTTAATATTTCACTGTGTAACTTTACGAAAAGAAGGGGGACGTGCAGAGGGAGTCGTTGTGGCTTTCAGCCATATTTTTCCATTTTCACCTTCCATGTCGGCTCTTCCAGGAACGTTTTCATGCTCCGGCTTTGGCAGCTGCAGGAGTCTTTCCGCCTGAATGTGTCATCATAATTAAAAATGGGATTTATCGTCCGGAGAGCAACAACTTTTCAGGCCTCATTAACATTTAATGTTTATTTTCCGGAAATTACATAAGATAATACGCCACTTTGGATGTAAAATGCCACAAACAACGTAAGGTAACAAACTTGACTCGTGCTTTTTTTCTGGACGGTTCACTTCCTCTGTGGGTTAATGTCTCCAGTGTTCCCATTTAGTCCCCCAGCTGCCCACTGGGACTGGCACCGAGTCTGCAGAGGCCATGCTGATGCGCCACGTATGAGACGGCAACACAATTAGCCCAAAACGCCTCGTTCCTCCCAGAGGTGTCTCTTCCCTCAGCCTTTCATGCCATTGGAGTTATTTTTGACTTCCTGGCTAATGGCAGCATCCTCTGGGGGAACAAATGAAGACAACCCGCTTTGTGGGAGCCTTTTGTTGAAACGTTGAACTATTTTGTTTTCATTTTTACCTGAAGCTAAACATGATCCAATCGATAAATTGTTGCAGGTTTAAAACATGAAAAAGGTTTTGCAGGTTCCAGATTAAAGAAAAAAAAAAAAAAAACATGTTAATTTTTTCAGGTTGATTCAAATTATTCTATATTTTTTGTGTCGCTTTGGTTCACTTTTGTTTTATTTTGAAAGGTTTACTAAACTGTATTGCCCAAATCTTCATTTTTTAAATATTTTTTATTTTTGAAACATTGCACTGTGAAAGTTGTTTTTAAATCGATATTTATTGCCTGAAATGACAAAACAAAAATCGTTTCAAGGGCCTCAAACAATCCCTGGGCCGCCCTTTGGACACCCCTGACTTAGACCAGCATTTTTTCAAATTGTGCCCCCTACTGGCCTGGAAGGTACTGCATGTAAACAAGTGTTCGTTTATCGGGAAATGAACTCAAAGTGTGACACTACAGCTAGCTTTCCAAAGAAATAGTAATGAATAAGTGGCTTAAAACCAGGAGCCAGTTGATAGTTAAGAGGGAAATAATCGTGGCGGATGCATCCCAGAACAGAAAACTAAAAAGTTATTTTTTCTGGAGCTGAATTATGATGCTTTTCTCACATCAGCAACGTAAAAGTCGGATAAAATGCAACATGACCATTCAGACTGCACACTATATGCAAACTGAAAACTATTCAATATGATTTATTACGCCTGTTGCAACAAGCAATAGATCAGTTAATCACATAATAAATTAAACTGATCAATAATTTCTATTTGCATAATTGATCATTTTTCTCTTTCTACCAAAAACTGGATGATAAAAGTCTCAATTAACTCTTACTTTGAAGGACAATTTCATTTACAGAGGCTTTGTAGTTCATTTTATTTGTTGTTTCTGTTGTTTTGTTTATTTATTTTGATATTTAAAATGTCTTCCAGCTCCAGTGTTAAATGTTCACCAGAATTTACAGTTTATTAATCTCTGAGAATGTGTTCTTGCTTTGTTAAGCCATTAAATGACTGGAAAATGGTGTCAAAACAACATTATTGTTTAACGCGATAAGTTCTGGGACGATTCATCGTCCAGAAAAGTTTGTTATTGCTACAGGCCGACGATTTAGTTCCACAAATCGGATTTTTAGGGGTGAAAATATCGGATTTGGGTCGCATTCCCCTGCTTTAGGTTCTGTTATGTCATAGGTTGTGGTTATTGGTGAGGATATGTGATAAATATTGAGATGTAAATACTTTATAAGTTTCCTGTTGTCGTTTCCATGGTAACCTGAGCGGTGACAGGTTATTCAACTAGAGCTGCCTAATGAGTTGTGTAAGTTTAATCATGTTGAAGATGCTTAGAGAGTTTTGTTCAGAGTGAAGGTGGTTTTACATCGAGAAGTTTCTGACTGACTGAAACGTTTTGGTGTTTTTGGTTTCTGGATGTTTGGTTTTCTGATCATTCCGCCACCCAACATGGGGAAAGCTGCCCTTCCTGTTCACGCTGTTCATGTTTGATTAAGATCATTGCAGAACATCTTCACACGTTCTGCTTGCGTGACGCTGCTGATTATTTATTTACAGGTTTGCTAAAACAGCAACTGTCCCAGCAGAGGAAGCCAGCCGCTTCATGTCTGCTTTTAGCAGGAGGAGGAGGCTTTTACAAAAATATTTCCTTTAAACGTCAAACCAAGAGTCATATTTGCACTCAGTTCACCGCTTGTCTGTGTTTTGTGGAAATTTATCTGCTCACATTGCATGAATTCAACTATGTGTATGTGTCATTTGTACAGTTACATACTAAAAAAAAATATTGCAATATTTTGATGAAGCCTCGGAGAAAAAAATGTCAGGATGAAAAGTCATATTTTCACCATGTTACTGATCTGTCATAGCAAGTTAAATACTTAGTAATATACTTAGCAAGCTTAATATTTAGTTAACAAATTATAGATTTATCAAGCAATTTATTTAGTTAGTAAGTTAAATATTTAGCTAGCAACATAAATATTTAGCTAGCAACCTAATTTAGCTAGAGACTAATTATTTAGCTGGGAACCTAAATATTCAGTCAGCAAGCTTAATATTTAGCTTGCAGCCTAAATATTTAATATTTAGTTAGTAAGCTTAATCTTAGCTAGCAACCAAAATATTTATCTTGTGGGTTAATTTACGCTTCAAAAGTCGACCTGAGTCGCTGGGAAAGAGATTATTACTGTGCTAAAAGGAGTTAGTTAGCCATCAGTGAAGATATTCAAGCCTGGAATAAAATCTCAAGGCTAAACATGCAGCTGCAGCTCAGACGTCCCAACGCCAACGGAGCATCCCGGTCCAGATTTCTGAGGGTTCATGAATGATCAGGACCAACAGGAAGAACCCGAATAACAGAGTAAAAACATCTTTGTTGTTTTGCTTAAATGTCTATTTATTCAATAATTAAGCTGAACTGAATGGAACATTTTCCTTATTTCGACTAAAATTCGATTAATTAATCACAGACGGCGCAATAAACTCACTTAAAAATAATTGTTTAATAATTATCTTGTAAATAACCCGAGTAGAAAACATCTGGATCGCATAATCGGGTCCGAGTGAGAAAAAAATTTCCCCATTCAGCTGTAAATGCATTTATGTTTCACCTGTGAACGACCCGGAGCAGCGCTGCAGTCGCTCGTGTGTGTGTGTGTGTGTGTGTGTGTGTGTGTGTGTGTGTCATTACGTCACAGCTGATCTCTCCAGGCAGGTTCACATCTGGTTTGTTCCCTTGGTGGTTCCTGAAAATGGGTCAGCCAGGACCGGGGAAGATGGAGAGCGACACCGAGCAGCACAGCTGTCCGCCGCACAGACACATCTGGGAAATCAATCGTCCTGGACGCTGCGCGACAGATACACATTCAGGCATGTGTGTGTGTGTGTGTTCAGAGCTGAATGCTTAGGAAGCAGAATCCATTACTGCTTACTCACCTCAGGATTACGTCTTCATAATCGCCTCGCTCAGCCGCCTAACTTAATTAATTTGGCTCTTCTTGAATTTGCATATAGACTAAAATGTGCAGTCAATATTTACATCCCCTGCTGTGTCAAACTGCAGGCACGGGGGCCGAATCCGGCCCGCCGGAGCTTCTTCTGCGGCCCTCTGGACTCCAGAGATAAACATGAACACAACCTTCTAGACAACTGTGCGCTTAAACATTATTTTATCAAATTAAAATGGTTTTTATCTGTTTACTACCAATTTATATCAGTCAGTCCCTCCTGTTGCTCACGGTTACAACAATGAAATTTACACAAAGTCAACGGATCCCTGCATTTTTCCCGCTAATGCATCATTGTGAGTTTGTTAGGGCGAAGCTAACAAAACAATAAAAAAATTTATATTACAAGAATAAAGTCATAAAATTACAAGAATTAAGCAACAATATTAAAGGAATTAAGTCAGAAAATACAAAAATAAAGTTCAAATAATAAGAATAAAGTAATACTTTTTCTAGAATAAAGTCAAAATAATTAGGTATATCCTTCATACTCGGTTGATTTATTGGAAATTTTCCACAAAAATGGTCAAAATATTGAGTTAAGGTGATACCAACTCCCACCTGTAGGGGGCGGCATTTCTGACTTGTACTCAAGAGCTGCCTCAGTTTTTCTTACTGTCCATAATAATGGACTACAATCCATCATCATAAAATAATAAAAAGTCACATTTACCGTCATAATTGAACACAAAAGTTTCTAAATTAGTTCAGCAAACACTTTGATTTTTATTTAAAAAAAATTACAAAAACAATCAAAATCTCAGAGGGACTGAAAAAATGTTCAATGTTATTTAATTTTAATATTTTAACAGTTTGTTAAACTAATTAAACTGTTTTATCAATGCATTCTGGCACAACAGGCCCTTTAAGAGCATTTATTGCTTTGATTTGTCCCAAAATGACAGTGAGTTTGCGTGAAGCGACGCGCAGCGGCGTCTTCCCTGTCGCGACTCTGCAGACATGTGTTTCCGTATTTATAGCGGCTCGTCCAGGAAGTGACAGATGGCTCTTCCTCACAGCTTTTCCTTCGCATGCCTGACAGAAAACACGCTGCTGCTGCTGCTGGGAAAACACAGGAAGCAGAACATGCAGCACAACCAAACACAAACATTCAGGTTTATTTTAGACCTAAGATGGACTGGAAGCTCATTTTGTAAAGAAATAAAGAGCTTAGGTGAATCAGAGAGCCCCTGTTCTCCGTCCCTGGTGAGAGGATGTGGAGTATTTCTGGTTTTCTTTTAATAACTGATGGGTTAGAGGAGATCTGCTGTTGGCAGACCGGAGCATCTCTGACGCTGGTCGTGATGTAAAAGCCTCTGCAGATCCAGCATCTCTTAGCACCAGAAACTCACTGCAGGGTTGCCAGGTTGGACGGTTTCCACCCAATCGGGCTGTTAAGATTTACGTGGCTTTTCAAAAATGTCTGACGGGTTTTTAGAAAGTATTGATTGGAAAATTCTGTTGAAATAGTATGACAAAGTATTAGGGACACACAAATAAAGATTTTTAAAAATCCGAGTTTAAAATCATAAAATGAGAATAAAGTTGAAATCTTAGGAGAATAAAGTCAAAACAGTGAATGAAAAAAGTCGTAATCTTATGAGAATAAAGTCGTACAAGTCAAAATAATGCATCAATACATTTGAAGTATTGTGAGACAAAAGATGGATGAGAATAAAAGCAAAATAATCTGTAAAGTCACAGTATTATGAGAATAAAGTTGTGCAAGAATAACGTTGATATATTACAAGAATAAAGTAATAAAATTACCATTTAATTCTGATAATATCACATTCTCTAACTGTCATAATTGGACGACAGCCCAGGGCATTCTGGGTAAATACAGCCAAAGCTAATGTGCTAGCCTAGCGTTAGCAGCAGAAATGGCTCCTGGTCTTTAGCCTAAAGAGAAATCCTCCAACCGCTAAAATCTGACGCCTCCATCTTGTTTCCATCTGGTGAAGAAGGAAGTTGTGCTCAGCTCTTTGCTGCGCTGGTTTTTTTGGAGTTGGTGGATTTTATGTTGCGTTTGGGCTGGCAGCCTTTCGCCTGACAGTCTTAAATAACAAGCAGCAGGTTAATAAATGAATGTTTCTATTTTTGCAGTTTCAGGTCTATTAACTCACTCAGAGGACGGATCTTCTCCGTTGCTGTTTTCCTTTTAGATAAGATGAGCAATTAATGAGAGGCGAGTCCCAGAGCCGCAATGACTGAGCATCATCCAGTCGGGGCGCAGCTCGCCCTCAGCAACATGGCTGCTTATGTGACGATGCCCTCCTAATGTCATCTACTTCCAGGAACTGTGTAATATGTGGCAACAAATTTGTTTTCTGCGTATTGGGTGACAGAGGGAGTTACGCAAACAAAGTCTGGAGCAAAATGCTCATTATAAACCGCTCAAAATATGCAGTACGCCAAGCCAACATGCTTTAGTCAGACGGTTTTGTTTTTACATCAAGTCTTTCAGAAAAATTACTGTTTCTTCAACTTTTCCACTTTGTCACCATGGACTTCTATGGAGTTAAATTGGTGCCCAGAAGTTTGTTGAAACCTTGAGTTTGAAAAGAAGTTTTTCAAAATCTTTATTTTCAGTTTACTTTCTTCTTTTTTTCCCCCAAAACTTTTACTTCAGTTTCAAATCTTTTTCTTTTAGTTTGTAAATTATAAAATCTCTTCATCAATGTAATAAACCCTCTGCTGTGTAAAATTAAAACGGAAAGTGAGATAAGTGTGTCGGGATTCTCTGAACATAAATTATGTTCACATATTCAGAATCTGATGAAACTATTTCTCAAAACTCTCTGCACTCGTTTCCTTTCCCTCCTTAACTTCCCGTCTTCCCCACAAAGCTCCTGAAACCCAAACGAATCTCCCAAACGGGTCCGACGTCGACATACGGCGACGGGTCCATGTGAGTAGGTCGCATCGTCCCCAGGAGGGAAACAAGATGGGAGCAAAGCATGATGGGAAACAGACGAAGAGAGGGAATGTGGCACAGCAAGATGACGGCTGATTTACCACAACAAGCATTTCTAATTAAAGTCCTGGTCAGAAAGCAGCTGCTAAAAACAGCAAAACACCCTGAACTGATCAGGAGCTGCGGTCAGATGGGGATTATACTCTGAAAAACATTTCTGTTGGAATAAAAGGCCATAAATCTGCAGATACACTGTGAACATGAAAACGTTGGAGGCAGAAAGCAAAACTCTGGAGTCACGAACCTGAGCTGATGAGACGCATCGTAAAAAAACTGCCGAGTCATCTTTATTATTTTCTGATATTTATACAGGAAGAAAAAAACAATTAGCTGCATTTAAAACACAATTTCAGGCTAAATATTTAATTAGCTGCCAAACCATATGTTTAGTAATCTAATTATTCAGCACACAGCTAAATAAGCTAAGTTCTTTAGCGAGCTAAGTATGTAGTTTATTGACTACATATTTAGCTTGCTAACTAAATATTTAATTTGAATCTAAACATATTTCAACTAAATTAACAAGCTAAAAATATGTAACTTTAAACACTTTTCTACAAGATAAATATTTAGTTAGCTATTTAGTTCAGAGCTAAATATGTAGCTTATTAAGCTAGCTCTGAACTAAATGCTGAGCTAACACTGAGCTGTTGAAGTTGGTACTTTCATACCTGAACACTTTAACGATCCGTTTACAGAAATTTCCTCCTGATTGCTGCGAACTGGATGCAATCTTCTGGGTTTCTTTATAAAACTTTCATTCAGTTTGAATAATGAACCGATTCCCTGTCACCGTTTTGAATCCGTCTGTGATTGGATTGATTACATTCGCGTAAATTAATTGGATGTTTTGCTGCCTTGTATTTGTTGTGAACTGAGCCGATTTGAATTAGACCCAAAAGGCTGATGTTGACATCTACCTGACCCAGCAAATGAAGCTTTGTCTGCAATATTTTCCACCTTTAATCAAAATCATGTTGCGCTTGGTGTGATTTTGCTCAGGCGCAATGATTTTAGCCGATAACGAGGCTGCTGATGGCAGAAACGGCGCAGCGGGGCGCCTCGACATCAGCCTGAGGACGCTCATGAAGGCAGCATGAAAACACAATTATCAGATTTCCTGAACTGTCCTGGGCTAATCAGCGGAGCGGCAAGCGGCTCCCAGCGCCTCAGACTGACGGCTGGGATTAAAACCAGACAACACAGGAGATAAGAAAACATTATGAAGACGTCGAATGCTAATGTAGCATGTTCCTAAAGAGACACTCATTTACTCCTGTTAGGAAAGAAACAGAACGCCTTTCAAAAAGTATCCATGCCCTTTCATTTTTTATTTTTGAACATTTTATTCTTCTAGTAACTTCAGATTTTAATGCATGTTACTTGTGCAAAATTGTAAAGTTACACAGTTAAAAATGAACAGCAATGTTTTGGCTTATTTAGCCCAAAATAAGAGGTAAAGTTTCAAGCTAAATATTTAGTTGGCGAGCTTATTCGCAGACACAAACCAATCTGAGAGCTTATTTTGCTCAGAATGGACAAACGTCAACATTTCCCAAAGTAAACGCCTGAAGGGGTGTGAATACTTTTCCAAGCAGATGTATGCGAAGCAGCAAGATGGCCGACCGTTTGGTCATCGGCTGCTGCATGAATAAAACATGCGGCTGTGTCTGAGTGGATGAGGGAAAGCAGCAATTAGAGGACAAATGTTGATAAAGTGTGCAGCGATGCTATCAGAGAGAAAAGCTGAGCTGTAATTATGATGAAAGTTATCGGCCGTGTGTCTGTCAGAGCCGCCGCTCCTGCGTTATCATCGCAGCAGTCAGGGGAACCAATCTGAGCGGGGCAGAAACGAGTCTCACAGCAGACAATACTTCTGATTACCTTCATCACGCCGCTCTCTTCCAGAGCAGGCGCCGCCGCCGCGCAGGGGGAGACGACGCGTTCAGGCGCATTCAGTTTGCTGCTAGGCAACCCGGCTGCAGATCCACAGCGCCGCAGCTTTCACCCTTCACCTTATCGATGCTTTTTCACAAGGCTTAAACGGGACATAAAAATCGCTTTTTACATGTTTTTATTTTTCCATTTGAGTTTCTACTGACTCTAAAAACAGCCAAACACTTAAAAAAAACAGATCTAGCTTTTCTTGGCAGTAAATTAATGCCTTTTGGTGTCTGGAAAATGAGACGTTTCAAAAACCTCTCAAATGTCGAGTCACAATTGACGGGCACTGCACAGTTACCTAGCAACCCCAGCCTAGCTCAGCCCGTTACCTAGCAACTCAAGAAGAACTCCAGCATATTTGGTCAGCTGGCTTTACTGCGCTGTACCATGACAAGTATTACAGACATACTAACAAAAAATAAAAAATACAAAACTAATCTTACGATATTAAAGTTGAAATAAATCAAGAATAGTCATAATATGAAAATAAAGTCGCAGTAGCACGACTTTATTCACATATTGAGATTTTTCTCAAACAAATATTGTTGTAATATGGCTATTCTCATAATACTATAACTTGATTCTCATAGTCATTATGAGAATAGAGTACTGCAAGTGACTTGTAGTACTCGTACGAGTGACTACGTCATTCTATTCACGTATTTCGACTTTATTCTCATAATTTTGTTTTTCTTAACTTGGCACTGATACTCTGTCATACAGTACAATGGCTGCTGGAAAAGACAAAGTGTTTTGTTGTTGTCTTATCATCCAGAAACCACTTGGTGCATTCTTGTTGGTTTTACAGTTGGCTCCACTTCTGCTTTTCAAAGATGCATGATTGTATAATTGCGCATCTGTTTGGAGCGATTTTCAAGTGCGAGTTGGAGGAGGAGTGGCCAGCAGCAGCTTATTTGGATTTAAAGTGACAGGATGCCCTAAAACAGCTCAAAATAAGCAGAATGATATTGTTAAAAAAATAATAAAAATAATGAACATGCTTTGAATAGACCATTGATCTATCCCAACGTGTTAAAAGAAGCATACTAGGTCACCGTTAAGTTAAGGGCTTGTGGTTGTCCGAACTCCAGCGCCTGTCCTAGCGTTTCTTTCGACCTTAACGCCAGTTTTCCTCAGTTTGTTCAGACGTGTGCTCGCTCCGCCGAGGCTCCGGTGGGAGCCCTCAAACAGGCCAAAGTACTTTAAGAATGATTAAAGTTTAAAATGCTTTCTGTCGAGCTGCAAACCGGCTTTTAAAAACACGCTGACGCTCTGGGAAATCCAATCAAAGGAATCGCCAGCAGCGTTGCATAACGAGCTGAAAACAGAAATATTGTGACTGAATCACGGGGATGTGAACCTAAAAAGCAGAGGGGGTCGCTTCAGAAAAGCTGCTGTGGTTTTTATTTCCATTCTGCTCTCTTCAGGATTCTCAGGTTGCATTTTTCTGGCCTCCTGGGATCCGAATGTACGGCCAGATCGAAAACAGATTGCAGTAGGTGGAGTTGCATCTCTTTCCAAACTCTTCTTCTCGTGTAACTGGCAGCCTGGACAACTTATGCAATCAATAGGTGAAAGGTTTTGTTCTCATTGTTCTCAAGTACTGGAGAAAAATCCAGGCAGAATATTATATAACACACAGCATGATGCACACAGGACTTTGTCACAAAGTTGTCATTATGGATGTTTTTACCTCACAGATTTGCTCTTTTTTTGTCAAATTTAAAGTTTTTATATGAATAGTTATATTTTAAATCCAAACCATCCCAAACAGGTGAGAAAACAGTGATTCCCTCCATGTTAAATCATAAATTAAATGTGATTAACTTTATTTTTGTTGCGTTTCCGTAGTAATCTGACAGCTGCTCGGTAAATCAATAAATCACTTCTCTGACTGACGTCATGATGAAAGATCTGAAACAGCATCAGAGTCTGATCTAAACATCTAAAGTGCAGCTAAACGCTACATCAGCCGTTTTTTCCAGATAAACTTTATAAATTGGTTCCTAAGAGTCACTTAAGAATCAATTTATACAGTGTAGATGTTAATTTGTGTAGTTCTGCAATATTTTACCTAAAATCAAATCAGTTATCATAAAAGTCTCCAATAACAGGAAACACGAGATGGAATTGTGACTTTAGCAGAAAATCCTGAAGGAACTTATTTTACTGCTCTTTGTCCCGAGGCGCACCGTAAGGGGCGGCACGAGGATCCGCCAGGGCCCAGCGCATCCTGGCTGTATGAGCAGCCTGTTGTTTTTCTGTTTTGTGCTCAATAAAGAGCGTAATCATTATGGAGTCCGTGTCTACTGGTTTTTGTTGCGGCTCAGCGAGCCGGGTCGTAACACGATCTTAAGCTTTTTTAAGAAGACTTGATGGTTTTGCAGTGGCCTAGTCAAAGTCCAGACATAAACCTGACTGAGCTGCTGTGGAATTAAGCTCCAGAGTGATGTGACAGAGCCGTCACACCAGGAGACGTTCAACCTGTCACTGGATTTAGGAGGTGATTCCTCGTCCACACGACACCAGGTTGTTTAGCTTTTTCCCCATTTAATAAATAAATCATCAAACTTCACTCTGAATTTCCTCAGGTTAAAGGAAAAAACTGTTTAATGTTGCAGGAATTTAATAAGCGATGAAGATATTTGATTCGATGAGGAAGATGGTTTGATTTAGGAAGCTGTTCTTTATGAACATGACATCCCTCATTTTAGCTCCACTTTCAAAACAACAAAAACACTTTAGGAAATCTCGTCACGCTGAGATAATTACACCAATAAACTCGCTGTTCTGACAAACTGGGCTTGGAGGAAATTGGGACTTGGGATTAAAGCTTTTAGGGCAATTTTCAACCATGTCTGATTGGTTTTCAGCGGTGGACGCTTGCTGTCGTTTAAATAACAGCAGTGGCGTCGTCTGTAATGACGGGACTGAACCTCTGCATGCTCCATGTGTCTGGGGAGAGACGTGCTGCTCTGCTTCAAAAAAATGCTTTTTGAAGTGTTCAGGATAATAGTTTGGTCTCATTTCCCAATATGTGAGCTAATTAACTCCTTGAATCAATTAATTTTACACAAAACCAAAGCTAAAGTTGTTACATTTTTTTATTGCTCTGAATCTAACATTTGACTCAGAGCAAAAAACAAAAACATATTTAGAACATGTTGGGCTAAATATGTTGACAGAACTCAAAATTACTTCA
>NW_006800352.1:0-39573 GCF_000485575.1 Poecilia formosa
ACATATTCAAAAAACACAACATTAGATGTCAGAGGGAAACCTGATTGGCTTTCGAACCAGACGTTGTTCTGGTTTTAATCTTTAGTCTTTTGAGTTTTCAAACCCTGAGTTTCATGAAACATGAGATTTGGAAATGTTGGCAGGGCTTTGGAGATCTCAAAGAAAACATACACATGGAGACTGCTACGCTAGTAATGCTAACTATGTTATGCTACAGTTGATGTAAGACGCTAATAGCTTGGTAGTTTAAATCTTCAGCTCCATAGATACAGTCTTTGTTTGAAAATAAAATTAGAGTCCTGCTTTACAGCGGATGTCACTTCTGCTCTTATTATAATTTATGACTGTTTGCAACAGAAAGTTTTTAAATTTTTGGTTTATGGCTCTTAAAGAGCTAAACTTGCTGTTGTTTTCACAGTATTCTGTTTTATTTATTTCCTTTTTACAGCTTGTTGTTCAGGTGCTCGTCATTCAGCTAGACGCTTTGACAGAGTTGTGTCTCATACAGATTTTCCACAAAACATAGGAAACTTTATAAAACCACATTTAAAGGAGGTTTAATGATAAAAACAAAACATCTTTAACATGATTAATGCTCAAGTACATCTGTTGTGATTTCATTTAAGTGGATCAATTAAATTGTACAAATCTGCATTATCAGTTTCTGTCCAGTTTACAGTGGCCTTCAAGGATCAACTCATTAAAATTTGAAAAACAATAAAACACAGAATCAAAGTACCGAAAAAGAAAATATCTTCATTAATTTCACAGCATGACACACTTTTAGGAAGAACGCTGCAGATATCCCAGAATCCCACAGGAAGGTCTGACCTACTGTAGTTACACATTCTATCAGTATTTAACTTGCATTTAAAGCTTCTGTATGTAACTTCTATTTACACATTCCCTAAAACTATCACCATGGTGATGGTTTGTTATGATACAGTTAATCTGTGAAAAGATGGATCTCCTCCAGCTCTTCCCTGAAATACTGCCATCTGAAGAAATGCTCCCAAACAAAAACAACCAATCAGAGCCAGGAGGAGGGGCTTAGTGCTGTCAATCAACCTTGTGTACTCGCTCTACAGGAAAACAGTTTATCCGCTGTAATCGGTTGCTATGCTAATTAACCTAGCATTCATGACAAGCTACGCTATCAGGAAGTAGCTGTATCGTAAATCCAGATCAGAACCGGGATGATCAGGCCAATGCGAGGGTGACTGACAGCGCTAAGACCCGCCTCCTGGTTCTGATTGGTTGTTTCTAGGTAGCTCTGCGAGGAGCTGGATCTTTTTTCACAGATTATCTATCTCGTATTATACAGCCACAACATAGTGACAGTTTGAACAAATATTTAAAAATATATATATTTTAATTAAAGTTACATAACTTTATATGATTTCAGTTATTTTTTTATTTTAATTAAAAAGTAAACATATGTTAACATTATATTTGTTTCTGTATGTGGATACGTTTTCTTTATTTCATCTTCAAACGTCATAGACTCCTGTGACCACCTTACATTTACTGTTTACTGTTTACCTACATTAAAAAAAAGAACACTGTGTTTTCAGAGTAAAACGTCACATTCCTTCAGTTTCCAGTGATCGGCAATTTATTTATTTTTTCTTTTCTTTTTCTTTTTTTTTGCCGTGGCCGTTCATGTGCCTCCAAACCTGTCCTTCGGTTCTCCCTCCTCTTCCTGCTGCAGGTCGCCCAGTGGACACATTCACCGAGTCACATGACATTTGTCAGCCTGGAACCGCCTTTCGGAAGGCTGTCACACAATATGCGCCCTCTCCTTCCTTTGCTGTCATGGTGAGAGTGTGCGGCGCTGAGACAGTGCCCTGACCGCGCAGCGCCGCGCTGGGAATTTTTATATGCCACCGCCCGGAGGTTAGAAACTCTCATTATGCCGTGTTAGATTTATTAAAATAGATTATGGAAATGTTAATTAAGTCATTAATTACATTATTTAAGCGGCATTGACAGATAAGGAGTGTGTGCGTGCGTGTGTGTGTGTGTGTGCGGGTCGGGTGGCGTCGAGCTCCCTGGGTGGTTTAAAAGGATGTGATTGGTGACAAGGGACACTGTGGAGACGTCGTCTAAGCACAAGCGCTGACATGATACAAAGTGGCCTACACTGCTCTCTCACCTCACGCTACTGTCTCCAGCAGTTTGGAGAGCTGCCTGAGGACGGGTCGCCCTTCTCTAGATGTGTAAGAGCTAAAAAAAAAAGGGGGGCCTTTTCCAAGTGGCAAGTGCACATCCTTGTGAGTTGGAGCCGACTCGGAGCGGAAACGCTCCGAAGGAAAGGCTTCTGTTCGGGACTATATTTCCAGCTGTTCCAGAGGAAAACACAGCAGCGCAATTGGAAGATGAATCACCCCCTCATTCTCCCCCCCGACCCCGCCGAGTTGATACTGTGGACTCTCTTATCTGTTGACAGTTTAGTTACCAACAAAGCGCAAGAAATGTGTTTTCCAATTCTGGGAGAATTGAGCTTTTCTTTGTGCCATCAAACCTATATTAAGGGAGGGAAAATTGCTCTGATCACGCTTGATAAGAACAAATGATAGATGTTGTAAACAAGCAGAATGCTTCAATTCTGATGCAGGCCATTGATTTGCCTCTGCAGCCAATTACTATGTGGGCCGAGGTTATCCATTCTCTCAATCTACCGGGGGAGCTTTTTTTTTTTCTCTCTCTCTCTCTGCCTTCGTCCGCTGTGCTTTTTAGCTCCTAAAAATGTTAAATTAAAACATATTAACTCTCATAGTTCAAATAGTCCGGTTGGAAATAATGAGTCCTGATTTGGCCGGCCTTCCATCAGGGTGCCAGGCAGCACTGAAAGGTGTATGTCTTGATATTAAGTGGCTGCTGATTGCAGGAAATGATACAAAGTGTTGCTGCTCGACCACCTCGGAGTCAAGCTATCACGATTAGCCCTTCCATCAGTCACATGGACCTAATGATAATGAACTGATTGCTGAGATAGTTAGTATGCAGCAGCATGAATGGCACAGAGCTCTTTCATCACGACTGAAGACGGATTTTCTCCGTTGCGGATACTGTGACCGTGGAAGCGACCACGCAATCATTTTCCTCACCCTTTATTGGTTTGTTATATGAGAGACAGTATGACTTTTTTTTCCACTGTTCCAAACAAGTTCTGTTGGTATTAAGTGGACATTCATCTGTTTTCACTGGTTGGTGCTGGTGCCCAACACCAGATTAGGCTTAAAACATCCAACTGATCCGATCCAACTAATTAACTTTAGCGATGGTTTGAAGTGAACCATACATGCTTTAATTGTGATTTTACTGCTTTAGTTTTTAGGCCATAAGTTAAGTAAGCAGTGTAGGATAGAACGTCATATAAGCGTTTCATATCAGTCAATACTGATAATTATTGATTCGTTTTTTGGTTTTAAACAAATGAAATACTTCCAAACCAATCTCAATCTCAAGCTGCAAAGCAAGTGAAGAAAAGATCATTGTGTACAATGGCACTGATTTACTTTACAGAAACTTTGCATGAAATGGTCACAGTTTCCTTTAATATTTGTTTTAGACGCGGTTAACTTGAACTGAATGGCACATCGTACAAGTTAAAGCAGAATGAATTCAGCAGGAGTCCCCTAAACACTCTAAAGACCCTTCAATAAGAGGGAATACTCTTATTAATAAGATTAGGATTATGTTGTTCCACTAATAAAGTTATTTGATCTCATTTTGAATGTAACTAATTAGACAGAAATACATTGCCTTGCTGGGGCTTAGAGAATGTAAACCACATTCTGGGGAGGAACAGGGGAAATGGAAAGCAGCAGAATAGAAGGAAGATGCGTCTGTGTGGACAAGATTTTTTAAAAATTCTCTTTCAAATTCAGATTTTTACAAGAAGCTTTTGTGTCTTTGTTTCACTTTCTGTGTATTCATACCTTTATCCCTCCTGCGGTCTTAGAGGAGGAGGCAAATGTCCAGTTGGACCGCCCTGTCAACTACAGGTGGGCATTTATCGCATTGTTTATCATTTATCGTGAAAAACTTCTTATCCAGATAAGAATTTTGCTTTATAGTTCTCATGATAAGCTTCAGTTATTGAAAGTAAATAAAAAGTAAAACTGACAATATGACCAGAAATGTTACTTTTTACTCTTTTCTTTTCTTTTGGTTTGCTCCACAAGAGCATCAATAAATGTAAGTAAACTCAAAAATACAACTAAATGCAGTTACTGCGTGCAGTTTAATGACAGATTTCGCTTTTTTAAGTAAGAGGCTCCAGAAAAAAATCTGTTTCGTTTTCCAAGAAAACGGAACAGGTTTCTCAGTATATGTGTTTGTGGCTCTATGATGTTCACACAGCAATAGAGTTGCCTACAGAAAAACGTGATAAACGGTTTTTTAAAACAATATATCACAAAGTATCGGTATAAAGTTCTCCAAAGCTTTATCTCTGACCTGTCTGCTGTGTTCCATGGTCTTCATCATTCTACTTGTTCATTAATGTTCTTGGACAAACCTCTAAAGTCCTCAAAGAACTGAGATCACATCAAACACAGGTGGAGTCTCTTTACTAATTAGGTGACGTAAAAATTTACACCACATTTCTGATTTTCCAAGACCTTCAAAATGTCACATTTTATTGTCTTTCCAATTGAAAATGCTTTGAAAGTTGTGGCCGTTAAAGTGGGACATGTGGAAACGTTGATGACTTGTGTGTGGTGTTTTCCCAGGTGTCTGTCGAGTTACCTCAGCGGTCGGTACCAGCGGGCGGAGAGGAGCTCCTTCACAGTTCAGCCAAGAAGCAGACGGGGGGAATGCTGGGAAAAATCTGACGCATCAGCTGTGGCGGGTCAAATGTCAGCCGGCGGAGGAGACGACAAGAACCCGGACATGGTGAAGAGTGAATGCCTCGTCGTCTTATGAATCAAAAGGGATCTCACAAAACCCTGACTCTTTTTGGTGCCGTCTGCTGAAAACAGCATCACCCATTTACTGTTTTCTCCTTTGTCAAACCTCACACTTTGTTCAGAACGCACATTTGCACAAGTTGCAAGCTGATGATGAGAGAGAAAGTGTGTACGTGCTCAGAGAGAGGAAAAAAGAGCCTGAAATCGCTCTCTTTCCCTTAATGATGCCCACACAGAGACAATGGGGCGCCGCTCTGATTAGTGTCACCTGTCCTTGTGCATCTCATCAGCTCCATTATGGCTCCATCTCCCATGCTTCTTGTGCTAATTGAATAGCCCGTGAAGTGGTGACGAGGATGGGGGCGAGAGCAACGTCTGTCCCGCTGCTGCCCCACAAATGAGAGGAACGCTTTCCCAGAGAGACACAAGCCGAGGAAACATAAACCATTATGAGACAGACAGAAAAGTGCTAACAAGTCGCCCTCATGTTATATTATCATCAGATTCGCTACAGATTATCTTCACGCAGCAGCTACGGCGTCAGCAACTGCTGTGTAGTTTTTGGTGGGCATTGCTTCTTCTCCATGGATCTCCTTAGCCTTCACTTAAATAGTTAAAAAATGTATTAGCTTAGCCTAGCATAACGCAACAGGTTAGACGTTGGGATAAATCTTTATCCATCAAATGGGAACAATGTATCTGCACAGTTCAAACACCTTTAAGGCTTTTCAATGTATCCTTTACTTTTTTCATCACTAAACTGAGGTTAAAGAGATAGTTTGACTTTTCCGATGCAAGAATCTACCTAAAGGTTGGAAGCTGAAGCTAACTTTCTTGGAGTCTTCGTAGGGTGTGTCCTATTTCAGGGGTTGCATCTTTTGAATGACATGGCCTACTAGGTTGACCGGGTTCTTTGTAGACCGAAGTAAATTTCTTCCCACCCTTACCTCGGTGTATATTGCGTCGCTTAGCAACCATTTCAGTGCTAAACAGAAGCTGGTAAAAAAGGAGCTTGAGGGTTTTTTTTTTCTTGTTTTTATTTTTTAAATTAAAGAACTGATTAAATAAACACAGTTTTTACAAAAAATAGATTAAAAAGCATGTCTATGCAAATGAGTAAAGTTTTAACAAGTCAGCTACTTAAAATCCTGAGGATTCACCAGACCTGGGGAAAGGAATGATGTGGTCTTCCAAGGATGAAGGTCTTGAATCCACAGGAACATTGCTGATTTTTTTTTTTTTTTTGTTTTTTTTGTGGGGCACCATTTTGTAAGTGAATGGATTACTTTAGAGAGCGACCTGGACTAACCCAAAGTCATAAGATGAATGTTTTTAAGATTGAGTGAAGCTGCATCTTTTATCAGTCCAAATTGAAGAAAATGATATTTCAACAGAGTCTAAAATGAATGTGAGTGTGTCATCTACACCACTGATGAATGTATGTCAAAATGTGGCTTATATTATTACCTATTATTTGCTTTTATAAAAGAATATATTCCTATATATCTAATCTATCTACATAGGAAGTTTGTGAAAAGGCTGAATGTTTTCTCTGCATTGCAGTGCTGAACCACTATGTGAAAAAGTTTTTCTAAGAGGAAACAAATAAAAACTATTTACATTGAATGCTTCTCAGGTCTGTCTGTGTTCAGTCAGTGGAAGATACAGGAAATAATATTCTCTTCTGCAAAGGAAACTTTTAATTTTGATTGTTTAAACATTGGCAGCTGTGACGCGGAGCTGTAGAGTGGCGCCTCTGGTGCCAAGCTGGAGCCTGAGGCACAACTAGTGCAGTCCAATCACACTTCTTGTGATATTTTTTTTCTGCGCGTTCTGATACATTCCTCTCTATTTTAGCTCCCCGTCACCACCGGGTCACTCTTAGCCTGGCACCACCTCAACTTCAGGCCTTTACAGATACAGAGTAGATGTGTTCTCCAAAATACCACGGCAACAGTGACCACCGGGCCTGTGTGGTGCCGAGGCTTACCGAGTGCCTGCGCAGCCAGATGGACACTTTCAGGACTATGTGAATGTGGATTATTCTGCAGGCTACATCTGGGGGTCCACATTGTGCAGCAGACTGTGGGAAGTGAAACAGGTGGGGATGTGGGCAGAACGCACCTCCACCAGGTTGTTTTGTACCTTCATCTGCCGACGAGGCTTCACCGCAAATAGGAGAAAGAAAGGTTACGATCTCCTACGGGACAAACGCCTCTCTGAATCCCAACAGAGATTTAAAGAGACGATTTTGTTCAAGGCGTTTTATTATTACCACATATGAACCAAAATGTACTGGTACAGCACTTTATCCAGTCCAGAGGAGTTGAAAGCTCTTCATACGACATTGTCATTCACGCCCTGATGGTAGTGAGCTACATTGTAGTTTGACAGAAACAAGGCTGCTACACAGCAGTGTCATTGATCCCTCTGACCCCCACCAGTTGCCAAGGCAGGTGAAGTGTCTAGCCCAAGGACACAACGACTGAGACGGAGAGCACAGTGATTCGAACCGGCAACCCACAAACTCCTAACACCATCGCCACCTTTGCCCCAAACCAAAAAATGAACACATCAAAGGTAACACATTGATGAATTCAAATAACTGGACTCTTTGCCCTTGCACAACGTCCTAGGCCCCTTTTGAGGTGAATGTAGATTTGATGGTGGAACATTCAAGCACGAAAACCTTCCAAAACACATCTTTCTTCCACCATACCTCCCAGAAGTAGCATTGCTTTCCATTTTCCATTAAAACTGTAGCCCTGCTTAAGATCAGTTGCATATGCTATTGCATCAGATATATTGGACTGTGGTGTATTTACCCTCCCGCAGGGTCAACTGAACCTGGAAGCCTTTCTACCCTGTGTGCTGTCCGGTGGGGTCGCATTGAACCTTCATGTTCTTTTACAAGTTGTTTTTGTGCTTGTGGTTTAAGAAAAGCACCATCTGACAGGACAGATGCCCCCCCGCTTCCCTGCTGTCCGACAGTGACATCTGCTCCACTCCACATGAACTGAACTTAGCGCTAAGGGTTACAGCCTTGTATATTTATATGCAATTTATATATGGTTTACTGTAAAACACAGTATTCATTGGGATTAGAGACCACAGCTGCCTGCGAATAACAAAGACCCACCAAGACTTGACAGCCCCCCTAAAACCACTTATATCGGCCTATTTTCATAGTTCAAATACCAAATATACCTTAAGGTGAATTAATACGCAGAGTGGAAACCATCTTAGCACTACCACAGAAGCCAACATTCACAATCTTTCTTATTTCCGTTCTTGGAGATACAGGTAATCAACGTCATGTTGCGCCTGGATTGGCTGTTTTGCTAATGCTAGTCAACAGTGTGCAAGTAGCATTGTTCCTTGGTAGTTTAGCTTGTCAAGGTGCACTTTATTTTGAATATTTTATAAATGTGCTACAAAGAAACAGCAAATAGCTAGGTTTTCTGCAAATAACGTGGAGTCACATTCCACAGAAAAATCTGTAACGAACAGGCAGGAGTCCACTGAAATATGATTGGGTATTAGCTGAGTGTTAGCATGTCTTTTTCCCATACTAAAGTTTAAAGTGTCTTATAATGATAAACTACAAAACATACCTCAAACATAAATAGTACAGAACATTTGTGTAGGCTAATCCAAATAATAGGAAATGCTTCGCCTGAGTTTTCCAGTTCATCTAACTCTCTTCATCAATGTGAGTCTTAATGATTATCATCATTTTATATATCTAATTAGCTAGAAATTAAAAGTAATTAAACACAGGCTCATAAAAGATGCACAAGTTGCTACGCGTCAGTCAGTTTGCAAAACATATTCCTATCGAGCACGGACACAGAACTCGACCCGACCTTATTATTACCCCCAAACCTCATATTGAATTGAACCCAAGCCAAGGCCTTTGTCAAGTCGGAGCTCATTAGACGAGTCCACCTCATAATGAGTGGCCTGATCCATGAGGGGAGATAAAGCTCCTGCTCTGCACTGACTGGAGATCCAGAGGAACACACCCACAGTGCCTCGGACTGCATGGGAACAGTAACATTTGCTTTGAAGCAACAACTCTTTCAGCTGCAAGTCAGAGTGCCAAATGTGGTCAGCTCTGAGAGCCAAGAGGATCTGCTTTGGGTTTGACTGTCTGTTGAGGAGGATTAGACAAAATGCAGATGACGATGACATGCAAGCTCATCGCCGTCTCTATCACTTGTATGTTAAGGTAAAATGGCCATCTCTGCATGTCTGCTGGATTGGCCATTGGTATGTTTTTATTTATAAAGCCATTGTTAAGTTGACAGCACCTTATCTGCCATCTTTGTTCAATTTAAAGGGGCAGTATTATGCTAAATCGACTATTTTGAGTTTTACATCATGTTGTAATCTTATTCCCTCATCAAAAACATACCTGGAGTGTTCCCTTGATAGTTTTCATGGATGTTTAAGAAATCCTTTAATCTCCCATGGTAATCATTCAGCTGTGCAAAACACCTGGGAGGACCTAGTCCCACCTAGCAGCAGTTTCCAGGCTTAGAGCTTCAGCCTCAGCCCTGACTGAGCTCCTTCAGACTAGTCAGCAGCCAATTAGCAAACACCTAGTAGAACTCCAGACCTGCTGAGCTCATTATAGGACCTACTTCTCAACACAAAGCTGGTAAAAACGTTGTTAAATGGTTAATAGAGGAGCCATGTTGTGATGACTTAAGGAAGATGAAGTTTCAGAAAGAAAATTAGTTTTTAAAGTGATAGACGCGGCCCAAATTCAAGGTGTTAAATTAGAAAAGTATAATTTATTTTAAGTCATATTTGATATACATTGCATTTTTATAACAACTGAAAGTAACATAGATACTTGATTGTGCTAGAAAATGGTTCTATATGCCTAGAAAATACATATCATTGTCCCTTTGAACAACAGGCCTACAGTCTCTCGTCTCAAGACTTTGTAAATTTTAGTGTTCCTAGTGTCAGACTAGAACAGGGAAAGAACGCTTTCAGCTTTTCTACGCAGAACACTGGTACCTCTGAATGCATTTAAGACCACAATAGATCTCATTACCAATACGTTGTCTCTCTTGTAAAAGAGATCTTTTGATCTCATTGGGACAAACCTGCATAAACCTTCTATGTAGAAATGGGGTCCAACCGACCCCACACACGTAAAACTTGTATCATTTGCCATAGTCCTCTACATTTGCCTCAGTCCTTGCACGCACAAGAGTTAAAAAAAAAGTTTATCCGTATTATCATAGCTCATCTTGTTCTGTTTGTGATAGGGAATATGGATGCTGCTGTACTTTCTGTTTTGTCATAAACCGGCACATGACCCCGCCGTCGTCAGGTCAAGCGTCCAGGCAGCCATGCATCCCGGCCCGGGACGAAGGCAGAAGAAGCACACTGCGGGTCAGCTTGAATAAATTAAATGAATTACCAGCTGCCTTGTGCAGGCTCACGGGATGCAGGGTGGCATGAGCACACCATTCGCCTCAATGATAAGGATATCTGCACAGTCTTGTGTTAAAGGAATTACACATAGCATCCAGAGCCTTTAAGGGAGCCTGACAGTTTTGCGCACACTGGCAAGTTAGCACGACACGGAAACGTGTGTGGCGGCGGCAGAACGTCTCGGCCTCTGCCGGGCCTGAGTCAGGAGCGCCGAGCGGCTGCTGAGAAGTCTGGAGAGAAAGAGAGAGAGGGAGAGAAAAAAGGAAACCTTATTGTGATGCAAATGGACATGGTATTGTCCCTAAACAACGCATTAACGTGCCCCCTTTTTAAGGCGATAACACGGTGAGATGCACAATAGCACGCAGTGATGTCCTATTTAAAATGATTTGACATCAAACCCTGACACTGCAAGAAGTGCTTCCGGCCTGTCCGACCGTTTTTACCTCAAGCTTTGATAAAAGCAGATGAAAGATAGAAGGCTGCTTTACAGTCCGAGCCATGACACAAGAGCCCATTTACATAATGTTATGGATATTATATTCTGCCTCCTCCTAATGTTTGAAAGTAATCTGAATTTAAGTCTTGACACTGGAAGAAGTGTTAAACGGGAGACACGTGGTGAGACGTCCGATAACTCCATCTTCTACTTGTAATCTGATGCTGTGCAGAGCGGAAGGGAAGGGCCTCACTTCCCACCTCCCCCTCACACTCCCCTTGAGGTGATTTATGATTGAGGACATCTTAATAAAAATATCAAAACAATCTGAGCTCTGCTGGGGAAGATACCGGTCGGTAGCGTACATCACACTCGACAGGCCGGTGCCTGGTACGGAAATATGCAGCTGTAGTTTGTTTGTTTTGTTGTTGTTTTCAGCGGGAGGTGGGATAGGGGGCAGGCAGGGGGCTTACCCCTGCTTACCTGCTTACCCCTTACTCCCGCGTGCCAGCCGACGCTCGACGAGGCGGTGCCCGTTGTTCAAATCTTCTGCCAAGGACTTACGTCTCTGCCAATGAATCAGAAAAGACTTGAAAGTGGAGAAATTTGGAGTTGCACACGTCACCTGCCCTTTTAAAAGAGCACAGTGTGCTGTCATTAAACACCCCGGGGGTACAGCGTGCTGCTTTTACTGAGTAAACACCCATCTGGAGTCTGCTCTGAGCACGGATGCAGATCTAAAACTCGAGCTGAGAAATGCGGCCCAGAATGTTCCAGGGACCGGATGACACCGGACCCCCTCGCTCTCTGTCTTTCTCCAGCTTCATCCGGGGTCTTGGTTGGATTTACACTGACTTTGGTCATCGACACGTTGTAATTCAGCATGTTTTAGGAACAACTGCAGGGATGTTGCTCATAATATTAATGATATATTTCTGCCTTAATGTGCTTCCTGCACACAAGATGATCTCAGGCCACATAAATTAGCTCATCCACTCCTGAAATCGTCATCTTCTGAGAATGCTGGGTGTTAGGTTTGACTGAGGTAAAAAAAATAAATAAATAAAAAAATTGTGAGTTGCTTGAAGGAGATTTACAGTACCTTGGGAAAGTATTCACACCTCTTCACAATTTCTGTGTTTCATCATATCACAATCAATGACTTCAATGCATTTCAATGGTATTTCAACTTTTAGACCAACACAAAGCACTGCATAGCTGGTAAGTGAAAGGAAACAACCCAAAAATGATACATAAAAATCTGAAAAGCATGGTGCACATTTACAACCATACCCTTCTACTCTGATACCCATCAGATTTCAGTCTTTTTCTCAAGATTTATCCGTCTACATCTGCTTGTCTTTGCATAGTCATTGGGCACCTCCAGCATTTATTGGATGAGAGGCGGGCTACACCCTGGACAGGTTGCCAGGCCAACACAGTTATATTCAGGACAATTATCCATGCACAATTAACTAGATTGCAATCTAGAGAGACCAAGAAACCTAAACCTGTGTGGGAAAAACACCCACACAGGATCGGGGAGAACATTCAGAAAGACTTCATGCCGGGATTCAAACCCAGGAGCTTCTTGCTACAGGGCAACAACTGCACAACCTTGCAGTCATAGTCAGGATTATTCTTGATTTCTTCTAATTATAAATAATCTCATTTCTCAATGATTGTTGAAGGAGGTAGGTGCTGACCTTGTGTCCGTCCCTAGTCGTTGGGTTCTTTGGCAAGATGCTCCACCTGCCTTGCCTGCTGGTGGTCGTCAGAGGGTCCAACAGGTGGCGCTGGTGCATGGTATGCCCCCAGAGCAGCTGTGGATATTATTCAGTAGCTTTCCACCATCACTGTATGAATGTGTGTGCAAAGGTGTGAATGACTTTGGAGTCCTCTGGACTTTATAAAGCACTATACAAGTACGAGCCACTTACCATGCCTTATAATCATTGGAATCAGGAATCAAATTTGATATTAACTGACTAAATTGTAACCAATTGTAACCAGGTGATTGGTTACATGTTCGCTGAATATTTAATGGTGTTTCATTTTGACGTTCGACGAACATCGTCTACGGACGTTTGATGAATGTTGATGGCGACGTTCAGCGGACGCTGTGCGAACGTTCAATGTTAGCTGGGTACAAAAAAAATAGAAATGAAACCGACATAAGCAAGTAGCAAACAAACAAGCAGTACTAAAATGCTAATAAATAAATGGCGAAAGATTCAGAATCCTGAAGCCAGAAACTTTATAACCTAATTTTATGTTGTAATATCTACTTTAATCCAATGATTAAAACAACCAAATGTTGAAAGCATGGACAGTTCTTAATAGATTCTGTCCAAGTCTCCAAACTCAGCTGCTTAGTAATTAATACAGTTGATAAACCATACAGACCTTGCTGAACATTAATAATCCATGTTAATATTTACAGGTCATTGTGAATTGTTTTACAGCTTTTTTGGGTTTCTGAATGAAACCAAATTTGTCTTAACTTGGGAGAAATCTTTGAAATCTGTCATCAGGGTTCATGTGCACAGACAGGCCAACAAGAAAGTTCATGAAAGAAGACACTGTTTGGGGGGAAATGGGATGATTAATGGTGTAAAATGTTGTTTTGACTAAATCTAAAAATCTAAAGTAGCAAAGTCACTTGAAAACATTAGGAAATGGACACTCTTGAAGGTGAAAGGAACCATGAAAGGAAGGTTTTTTTTATTCCCTACATATATCACATCTTTTTCTTTTTTTTTTACGTCCCCTCAACAGCCCATGAAAACATTTTTTAAATTGGTTCCAGCATTTATTGATTTCCAAAACAGCGGCGATCTTGAAATTCGTGTCTCCCAAACAGCGAACAAAAGCATTCCTTCAAGACCAATTTTGCTCACCACGAGCCGTGTGCATCCCAACCCCGGCAAACTTGCATAAATGTCAAGAGAGACGTGCCCTCCTTTTGTTCGCCGCAGAAATTGCCGGCAGCTCATTTCCTCCAGGAACGCATTAACAAAGCAGTTAATTTTGTCATTAATTAAAAGGAATCACAATTCAGTGAGCACTTCAAATTAATCTGTTGAGATTTGCTCTCACACAATGCTCACTTTCTATTTTCTCTCACCAAAGGAACCGCAGCTCAAGAGGCGTGTTTTTGTTTTTTTTCTTCTTGTTTTTTGTTGTTGTTTTTTTCTTTATATTTGCGTCAGGTTGCTCCCGTGAGGTCCCGTTAGCAGAGCGTGTCACCACGAGAGCCAGGTTTCGAGGTGCAGTCGATCCTTCCTGTAGAGCAAATAAATAAAGTAACAGCATCGTTACGGCAGAAAAGGTTTGGCTTATAGAAGAAAAACATGACACGTACGTATTGTCAAGGCATGAACACTCGAGTACGAAGTGACCTTTGGAGCGGCAAGTTCAGAGGAAATTAACGTTGTTTCCTTTGTCTCGTGTAAAGCAGCTAAACAGTTCCATAAGAACAGCAAAAAAAACGCTTGATCTGGCTACTGGCCACGCAGAGCTGTTTATCTCCTCAGTCACTGGGTTATAAATACTAGTGTGCTTGGCATCTCGGCAGTATGGAGCTACTTGGAGGGTGATAAGGTGCTAATTAGCGACTGTTAGCGCAAGTAGGAAAGAAAAAAAAAGCGGGGAAAAAAACACGTCTACAGAATGAAGCACATCTTGCCACTGAATGTTCTGCTGATGATGATCCCTTTTCTTCTTTCACCGCGACTTGAGAGATGTCCCTTATTAACACCGCGTACAAGAAAATCTCCCTCCGAAACACCCACCCCCACCCCCAATTCCCCAACCCGATCCCCCCACACTCCCGCCTTTTTCTCCTTTCTTCCGGCAGAGCCAGGTCTGACAAATTAAGGCTGTGGAGTCATTAGATTAAGATAAGAACTTATCTTTTACTCTGAGACAGACTTTTATCTATTGTATTTTTCTTCTTCCCCCATCTCATTGCGCAGCAACTCACCCCCCCCACTCCCCGTCCTTCTCCACACACACACACATACACACACACACACTTCTCCCACCTTATTCACTTCACCACCGCCGCCTCCATTCAACATGAGATTGTTAAAGTAATTGGGATGTTATGTGACCACCAAGGCCAGATAAGTTTTTAACCCTGTCATGGCTTAACCTTTTTGCGTCTGAGGTAGGTCAAGAAAGGTGCAATTGGACACATGGTAAGTCTCATTTAAAGGGATCTTGATGCTGGCTTGAGATGGCCTGTATTTTGTGTGTGTGTGTGTGTGTGTGTGTGTGTCTGCAGATACATGTGCCTGGCTGATTTCTGCTCGCCATCGGCGCGGGTTGGTATTGGGGCGTGAAGCGTATTCGCTTGGTGGTGGTGAGTACGTCATTTCCAGACGCTCGACCAGGTTTCATCGCAGAGCTATTTTAAATGACCTTTTAAAGTTAATCGCAGCTGTGCTCGGCTGAACTAGTATAAAGAGGATCCAGCCTCAAAATAGAAAGGGAGGAAAAATAATATCATCCGCACAAGCGCGATGATTAGGGGAGTATAGCTCTTAGGACGTTTAACAAACATTCACCGTCTTCGTCCAGACGCTGATTGTCAAAGTATTCACATCTGATAATGTTTAGTGATGGGACTTGATAGAAATTTTTAATCGAGTTAATTGCTCAGGGTTTGTAATTAATTAATCACATCTCAGTCAAAAGCGACATATGAGCAACATTTTTGATCCCAAATCTCTTTTTTGCTGCTAATTTATAGAATAAATAGGCACATGAGCTCAACTTTAAGGCTATTCAACCATGAGAGTGTTGTAACATGTTATTCTACCCATTCAGCTTTACAGTGTTTCATTAATGGAACTTCTTTAAAAAACAATCCTTTAGAAATGTGGGCTGTTGACACTCAGATTCACTCACATGCACATCTGTGCTAGCTGCAACATGTTTAGTATTGAGATGCTGGTTTAGGCTTCTATAGCTTCACTGATAGGCTAACACAACTTGCACAACTTGAACAACTTGAATAGTATTTTTTCCAGAGTCCCATCAGATCATTATTTGACGCAAAAATTAACACCCAGTTGGCCAAGAGAAGCAGATTTGTCGTCCATTGCTGTTTGAGGATGTTGCTTGCTCGTCAGATTTACAGGAGTACCAGAAACACGGAAAAACAAAGGTTCAAAGGTTCAATGCATAATGGGAAGAGTACAGCAGTGTATATCATTGTCGACAGACAGTTGTTACGAACACTAACAATCAGTGCGAGTCCCTCTACCTCGTCCTGCATTAAAAACAGAAATTGCTGTAGGAACAAAAGAATCCTTATACCTGTTACTTTTTACACTAAGAAATTTGCCTCCTGGGCTCCGGCTCAGACTTCTGAATCTGAAACTGAATCCAGCTGGAACCTTTGCAAGAAAAGAAAGTGATTATTTGCATTAAAATTTAAAAACTAAGTAAGTAATTTATTCAAATAAACGTCTTAAAGTCCTGACCCAATAATTTTATTTGATATGCCATGGTTGCTCGAGCTTTTTTAAACACAAAAATTTGAGAAGTTCGCTCTGCATTTATATTCAGCCCCTTTTATTCATATGCTCACAAATAAACTCCAGCACAAGCAGATATCTTTTAAAGTTCAGCAGCTTGTAAATCAAACATAGCACAGTTGTAAACGAAGATACAGATATGCATCTAAATTGGCCAGACAAGAAGAGCATTAATCAGAGAAGCCAAGACGCCAATGGACTGGACTGACTTCACATTCGCTGTTTTATAAATGCCCCCAGAGCAGCTGTGGATACTATTCAGTAGCTTTCCACCATCACTGTATGAATGTGTGTGCAAAGGTGTGAATGACTTTGGAGTCCTCTGGACTTTATAAAGCACTATACAAGTACGAGCCACTTACCATGCCTTATAATCATTGGAATCAGGAATCAAATTTGATATTAACTGACTAAAAAAAATCCTTTCTTTTAGTGTTCAGTCCTGTCTCTCAACAGTTAAAGGAGCTATTGCTGCCATAGATGTTTCCACTGGTCCAGAACTAATCTGTTTAGTTGTGTTTCTCACCTAGATCACTCTTGTAATTTTAATTTAACAGAAAATACTCCTGGACTGAAGCTTCTGTGTTCTCAGTCAACCCTCCCTCGATTGTGACAGATGGCCTCTCCCAATGAGCAACACAGCCAAAATGTCTTTGTGATTGGATTAATTCGATCGTATATTTCTGTTTGTCTTGTAAAGCGCCTTGAGATGACAACTCTTGTAAATTGTCACTGTTTACACAGCTGAATTGAGTTTAAATGAATGACTACGATATTGGGCCTTTATTAGATTGGTAAAAAAAAAAAAATCTTTAGAAGTCAAATTTGTAGCTTACCACAAGCCATGTTGGGGTCACACCAAGAAATATGCTGGTCAGATGAGGCCGAGATTCTACTGTTGGGTCGACATGAAAATTGCCTCGTGTGGCAGAAAACTAACATAGCACCCCAATGGTGGAAAGAGAGGTAGCAGTATCAACTGTGGAGATAGGGAGGCTATATAATAATAATAATACATTTTATTTATAATATCCTTTATATAAAAATTGATTGCTTGAAGAAAACCCATTGCAAGAAGATCTGAAGCTGTGGCAGAGCTTCAGGGTGTTTTCACACCTGATAGTCTGGCAGACTCAGTTCAACTGGGAACCAAAATTGCAACGTTTGGTCCATTTTCGTTTGGTTCGTTGGTCAACAGAACCAAACTCTTTCAACCTCCTGTTCCCCTCCTTGCCTGTGGTGGATCAGGAATCACTGAAAGAAACTACATGGAAGATGTAGATGTAACCCAGTGAGTTTTAGCACCCAGTGATTTTGAAGAAAACATTAAGCAATGCGTCACTCTTTCTGTTGCCCTTCTTCCTCTTGACCCCTGAGCTCTCCAAAGCTCTGAGCACAAGCAGAGACTAATGCAAGGGTAATCTCTCATCAGAGATCTGTTAATACTGACGTGTTAATAACTTAAAAGAAATTTGACTTTGGAATTTAACAACTTGAAATTGCATCTCTGTCTCATTAAAAACTCTTGCTCTTTCTGAAACTTCAGGAAGTCATCACAACATGGCTCTGGTACTAACTCTCTAATGATGTTTTTACCAGCATTTCACTGAGAAGTAGCTCCTATAAGGAGCTCAGTTAATGTGCAGATCCATCAGGTGTTTGCTAATTGCTGCTGACTAGTCTGAAGGAGCTGAGTGGGGGATTTACAGGGGAGGGGCGCTCTGTGAGGTGGAAGCTGGGAGGCTGCAACTCAGAGGAGGAGCTTCGTCCTCGAAGGCGGAGCTAGGTCCACCCAGGTCTTCTTGAACAGCTATGTGGTTGCCATGGGAGATTAAAGGATTTCTCAAACATGCTTGAAAGAATCAAAGCAGCACTTTATGATTTTGATGAAGGAATAACATTTTAACATGTAGTGGCTCAAAAGTCAATTTTGCATACTCCCCCTTTAATATAACATAGTCAAAGTTAAAACCTAAATCAAATTGACTCTGTGAGAATATTTTTCAAACTACTCTGTTCTGAGCACAACCTGCAGTGACACCATTACAGACTCAGAATGCCATCCAAGGCTCTCTTCAGTGCATTTATCATAATTGATGAACAGGACCGGAGAAAGAGCACTACCTGTATTGATGGCGCTGTAACGCCTGTTAGCACACCGCACTCAGTTCAATATCTAAGTCAGTACAGCGCTCGATGACATTGATCAATATGATGCACTTTCTATTTTTCAGAGGCAGCTATAACTAACAACATCACCAGCCTGACACACGCTCGCGCACGCACTCCACCAGGGGAGGAGGTGACTCTCTGTGCCACGCCCTCATCAAGCTCGTTACAGCCAATCGGCGGCAGCTGTGCACGAAGGCCAACTGAAGAGGCTCCGGCCTCGTCTTTAAAATTGAGATAATGGTGTTTACAGTTTGCTCTCAGTCCGCAGCTGGCAACAAACTCCGACGGGAGGAGAGAGGGAGGGACAGAGCTGCACTTTTGATTCTGTCACTTTCTCAATAATTAATGCTCTCCTCTGGCAATTCTGATCCAATATGTAAATAGTTTCTCATCCCATTATGCAGAACATTGATGAATGTGACAAAATTCCAAAAAAAAAGAAGAAAAAAAAAGATGCCAGTCCAGCTCACTCGGCTATGGGCGAGCACCACAATACACTAATGACCCCCCCGGCCTTTAATGCCATCCCATCTGAGACATTAGAGAATTCGAAATTAAAGGTACAGTTTTTGGCTCGCGCGACAAAGCGGCGCCCGTCTCTTCTGAGCGCACATCAGTCAGGACGCGGGCCGAGCCGAGCTTACAGCTAGTTAGAGCTCACATCAAAGGGACGTCATCGCGCCCGACGGCAGTGCCTGCCATTTGGATCCCACTGAATCCCATCCTTTAGTTGCATTTTTCAAGCGTCTCTCCCTCCTCCCAGGCTTCCACGCTTAAACGCCATTAAAACGAGGAAAAAAAAAAAAAACGCAGTGTTTTCCGCGTCTGCCGCGGCCTTCGTTATTCCGCGGACTTGTCCTTGTTATCTCGATGGCAGTAAACATGGCGCTCCTCTTATTTCTCAGCTCTCATCGCGCCGAGTCGTCTGGCAAAGTGGTCAAGAATGTAGAAGCAATTAGAGCTACAAAGAAAATGTCTAGATCTCAACAAGGTGCTGCGGCGACCTTTGAAACGAGGGGATTTGTTGTGGAAATGCCCCCAGCAGCCGCTGCCGCCAAAGGGCTGGAACTCCTTTGTGTCCGGTGTTTTTTTTTTTTTTCTTTTTTTTTTCTCATGTTTCGCTTTGAAAAGTGACGAATCTAAATGCTCTGATCATGCAGCTGAGGATCGTCCTCTTCACAAAAGAGGCACACAGATCTGATTGCCTCGAACCTCAAAAGCACTGAATCCCCTTTAGGGTTTTCACGCCTTAACCTTCGCTGTATTTTTACTGTGGTTTTATGTGATGGAAAAACACAATTTAGTGTATAATTGTGAATGGAAGCAAAATTCTCCAAGACTTTTTAACATTTCTGAAAATGAAATTCCAGAAAGTAGCAAAAGGTGGACGGATCGATCCAAAATATAGCAATACCAAGTTGCTAGTATTGGATGGATACTACTGTAGCATGGTATGATCCATACCACCTTGCAATGTTGGTTTGTTTTTTGTATTGTAGTTGCTGAACTCTACTTCAAATATGATTTTTTTATTTGCTTTCGAATTAATTTTTTTTACACTTGATCTAGAGAAATTTTCTCTTGTCATCTTATGTTATTAAGGTATTAATGTAGACACCTCCTACAGTTTCTGTCTGTTTTAGGGAAATAATTCAGTGGAAAAAAAATCCCCAAAACACCTGAAAGTCAGCAATAAAAGTAAGTAATAAGTAATCAATATTGGTATTTGTTTCAGCGATACTGGTTCTGTATTTACTTGATATTGCATAAATATTTGACTGGACTGGACTTTGACTGGGCTAATCTAAGCATTCAAATACGCTTTGATCTGAAGCAATTTTATTGTATCTTTGGCTGTACATTTAGCTTTATAGTCTTGCTAGAAGTTGAACAGTTTTTCCCTTCCATATCTACTTCCAGTATCAGTTCTATCCATCCGCCCATCAACTCTGAAAACTTCCCTTTAAATGCTGGAGACAGCACCCCTCTCCCCGATTCTGCTGCCTCCAGGTTTCACTGGGGTGTTAAGTTTCACACAAATTTGAAGGTAGACCAAGAAATATTTGTTTCATCCGACCACAGAACCTTCTTCCACATCTCTGCAGCTCCTCCAGAGTTACAGTGAGTCTCTTTGCTGCCTCTCTGATAAATGCTCTATTTCTTGGCAGTTTTGCAGTCGTATCAAACTTTTTCTACAACCAATCCACTTTAGTTGGTTTCCTCACTCTGTGCTTTTTATTAAGTCATATTCTCTAACAAACATCTGAGGCCTTGATGGCATAGTTAGATACACTAACAGTAAATGACACACAGGTGAGCTTCACTAATTAGGTGACTGAAGACAGTTGGTTTCCCTGGATTTTATTTGAGGACATAATAAAGGAGGCAGAACACAAATGCATGGATCTTGAATTTTCTTCAACTTTTGGCCTATTGTAAAGGATTTTGATGTCTGTGGTTTTAAGGTGACAAAATGTGGAACACTGCTACAGCGATACACATAATGTCATCATCGAGAGCACAAAAACGTACCTGATGTGTGTGTTGTGTCGAAGGGATTTATTTTTTTTGTTAATTTCCATGTTTTCACCCGCGGGGATCATTAAAGTTTCATTCCGATCTTATCTTTTGGAGGCATAATCTCAAAATCTGTTTGAGTACGTTCTAACGGGCTTTTCCGCTGATGCAGTAATCTGTGTCTAATTTATTTATTTATTTTAAATTTCATTTGAAATCACGTTGCCACTTTGAGGTTGCTCGGCGTCGGCTTGGGCAGGGCCAACGTGTCGGCTGGTGAAATTCGCTGCTCAGAGCCGCTTCTGTATTTACAGTAAAATTATTAGCAAAGATAAAAAAGGCAAAGTCAAAACTTAGAAACAGAGACAGATACATTTGACTGTCGCCCCACCAACCTCTTCCTCCCCCCCACCCGTCCACTGTGTCATCGCCTTAAGCTGCCAAGAGAGTGTATTAGGGTGAATTCATGAGGGTCCTCTGTAATAGGCTGGCACAGGCGCAGGCACAGCCTGTGGAACCTTGCAGGCTGCTGAGGCTGGTCTTGGCATCGCTCTTGGCAGCTATGTGGTTCTGTGCTTCGTCTCTCACACTGCACATTCTCTCTGAAAAGTAAAAAAAAAAAATGCAAAAAAGCAAGTTTTAACTAGCTGGTCTTGCCACTCCTTTATAAATGAGGAAGCTCTTGGCATAAATAGATCTACATGTTCATTTGGTATATTAAGAGAGACACACAGTTAAAGAGTGTTCATTACAATTGTAAATTTCTGCCCTCAGGCCCTTCGCCCGGCGCTAGATTACATGAGGTCTATGCTCACGGACAGCGCCTGGCATCTGATTGAGGGTCCAGTGCAGCTAATTAATTTCATTAGAAAGTGAAGTCATCTTCTAGCAGGAATTAATATTTGGAGCGTCATGTTGCTAATTTATTTCCAGATTTAATTAGCTCAGAGAAGAAATGTTGCTTGGGCAAGAGGACTTTTTAATTATCAGCTTGGATAAATTTGAAAATGTTGATGCCTAAGGGTTGAGTTAATTAAAACCTGCATTATTTTAACTTTAATTAGCTCCCATCTTTGTTTTTCTTCACCATATGGCCATGTCCTGTAGTCAAATTTAGTTAATTAAGCTAATTAAGCTAATCATTTTAATTACTCAAGACAATGTGATTGGATAGGGGATGACTACAAGTTTATGGCCAAGTACTTGTTTTTCATTAAGTTGAAGGGACAGAGTTATTTCTGATTGCAGTTGGCAAGCATAGCCGAGTACTTTGAGAATGTGACAGCCTCTGCGATATTAAGGCTGAAGTCTAATTGCATTCCTGAATATTAAAGAAGGCAAAATATTATCACCAGCACGGCTCCAGATAAGGGGAAATGGTTTGGTACACCGTTTTTATTAGATGCACCGATCAAAATTGTACTGCTGATTTCCGTCTTGTAAAGCGTTGATACTGATGGTAACCTGGTCCAATTGCACAAGAAGATGCAGAAACACAGTAAAACAAAAATCCTTATTTTTTTCTAGCTTTCCTGACTGTGATAAATCATTAATAATAGAAATGGCAACATGCAGTGTGTTTGAAAGTAAGCAGTCTTTAAATTCTAATACTAGCAATCAGCACAGCCAGCATTATTATATCTTATTGATCCTTTACTATGTCTATCATGTTGAAGTATTTGAGACGGGCATATTGAACAGAACGACTGAATTCATGCCACAGGATTTATACCGCAGTAGCTGCGTTTCCATTGACCATATAATTGCGCAATTTGACATTTTGAACATAAATTGGCTTAATGGAAACACTACAATTTCAAAACAACAAAAAAAACCTTTTGTTTTCCAATAAAAGGTTTTGGCACAAGAATGAGGTGGACTTTTGGCTGTATTGAAATTAGTTAATGTTGCAAAATTGCAATGGAAATAGTTTTTTTGCATCATATGACACATGGTGAACAACCAGATGTTGCCAGTGGTGCAAACCACGAAGAAGATAACAGGAAATGATAAGACAATGGTGCGGCATATTTTTTTAATGATTTTTATTGTGTTATTTATTTAATGGCAACACTGTATTTTCTTATTTTTTATTTTTTTACATTGGGGTAATATAGCCCAAGTTTTCCACACATCTGTGGTGGAAACACTGCTTATGGCATAATCCTTCACACCGGAGCAGACACTGACAATTTTTACAGTGAAATTAACTAAATAAAAGTGATTCAAGGCTACCAGACGTCAGTTTTTGACTAGCTTTAAAGGACTTGACGCACATACGTGTTGTTCTGACGTCAGTCATGGCGGAGCGGATCACTTTCTGAAAGAAAAGGGCCAAATAATGTAGGTACTTAGCTCTTCGAATTCCAAAAGGCTGCCAACATTTCTAAATCCAGAATGTTCCTGACTAGAAAATGAAAAAGAGAAAACAGAACAACTTTGCTGTTCTTTGTTTAACCTTCCTGTTACAGAGTAAAAGTTTTGCTCTCTCTCAGAGAACCACAGACATGTCATGACATGCCATAAAGGGAACTTTCCATAGAAAGCTAAGTAGATTCTTACACCTCTGTGGCTTCTCTGACTTCCCACTGAGGGTAAAAATAGCTAACATTTTTTTTTTGCTTTTCACATGGTGACAGCTTCCACACAGAAGAGTGTTGCTGTCACTTGACCTTTTGTGTTTTTTTGTTGGAAAAAGATCAACTTAGAAATCTTCCAAATCCGGTTACCAGCTGATCTCTCTGCTCAAACCAACTAATGTGAACTTTTCTTTGTGTTTTAATTAGTTTGAGGCTAAAAATAGCTAAAATTTTAGCTATTTTTTGGGGTTTTCACACAGTGACAATTGCTACACAGAAGATTATTGCTGTCAGTTGACCCATTGTTACTTGTCAGGAAAAGATCAACCTAAAAATCATCCAAATCCACTTACCAGCTGATTTCTTCATGCATCAGTAAGGCTTCTATGTTTTCACTGACCATTGTGGACTCTTTGTGACATTTTAGGGAGCTTGGAGTCAGAAGGAATGTTTACTACCACAAGTGGGGAGGGAAAAAAATTGAAGGGTCTAATAATCAGCAGACAGTGCATGTAATTTCTTCTGACCACAGCAGGCCAGAAAACAGAAATTGTAATTGGGTAACAGGGTGTGTGCTTGCTGGTGAGACGGGACCCTGCCCTTCCTGTCTCTGACCCCAGAGAGAGCAGTAGCTGGGGTGGGGCGTTGGTTCTGTGTGAGCCGCTAGCAGCTGTGCGTCAGTCTGGACACAGGCTGGGCCCATCCAGAAGCCAGTCGTAGCTGACAGATGCAGAAGCTAAGCCCAATAATGAAATAATACTGGGAGACATCATGTCCATGGTTTCCATCATTGTTAAAAGATTTTGGTACTGAGTACCCCCACTTAGGTAATTTGTTTCCATGTATAATCCTATTGCTCACTATTAAATTAAACCAACTGGTCATTTCAGTTTGGAACCTATAAATAAACTGGTTGCTATGTGCTTGGGCAGTATGTGGGACATCTCATCTGATTAGAGGGGGAAGCACTTAATAATTTGTACTGCAAAAAAAAAAAGGTGACCTTCAGTGTTAGGTGACCTCAGTGGTCTGCCACACATATGGCCCTGTAATATTACTAATGTCTGTTCCTAATGTATTTTTTTTTTTACAATCCAAATCCAAGGACCACTCTCCGCAAATTGTTTGGGACAAATGTCGATGTGTGGTGAGATGGCAGACTGAGCCATATCAGAGCTGTATGTGTGGTTCAGAGTGGTAATGTTCTGGGCCGCGGCTGAGAGATCAGAGCACCCCTCTCTGCTTTTATCACAGCGAAGCCAGGTCGTCATCCACATAGAGGGGAACGACGCCCCCCGCTCTTCTCACAGTCGCGCTGTTTGGAAACAGAATTAGTCATCACAGCCTTCAGAAACCCTCACACTTGTTTTTTAACCAAATGTGAATATTTCAGGTCACAAGTCAGTTTTTGACCAAGTGTACCTGTGCACTGTAAAAAAAAAACGGCCTTAATTTACAGTAAAAAACTGGCAACCAAAACTGACAGTATTTTCCGTATTTTTAAAATGCTGTATTTTACCGTTTTTTTAAGAATACGGTAAAATTCTTGCAACCAAAACTGCCAGTATTTTACCGTATTTCCCAATATACAGTAAAATACCATATTTCCTAAAATATAGTAAAATAAAAAATTTAAATGTGGTTTTGCCGTAGTAAATATGGTCATACTGCTTGAGGCATAATATCTACATAAGTGAAAAACACGGCCAGACTGTATGATATATTGACATTTTATTGTAAAAAAAAAACAAACAAAAAAACTTTATGGTAAATTACCGGTCGCTGTTCTTAACAGAATGTTACCATAAAAATTACAGTACAACACACAAGGAAGTGTAACTTGTCAGCATTTCTATACAGAAAGTTATAAAGAAAATAAATACAAATTAAATAAAAATACAGATTACGAGTAATCAACTTAAAGAAACAATTGCTATTTAAGAATTCAGTTAAAAAAAGAACAGATTCTGTTTTCTGTCCAGTTTCCTCACGGTATTACTGAGATCTGGAAAACAAAACAAACAAACAAAACAAAAAAAAAAAGCATGCATCCATATAAGAGATAACCTATTGTAGAAGAAAAATCGGTGATAGAAGGATTCTTGTTCTGGGTTGAGAGTAACAAGTCACTGAGTTCAGACTTTGTTCAGGATGGTGTGCGTCATGGTTATGGTCTTCCCAGTCACAGGTTGAGATTGAGACTCACATGTTGTCAATCAGGTGTTTCCTCTCTGCTGGAAAACAAACAAAGCAAAAGTTAGAAAGATGCACTACATGAACATCATATAAATTCAGCATTCGCTTAAATGTTTGTTTCACCTTTGTTGACTTGCATATGGAGACTTCAACCAGGCGGTGTGATCATTTCTGACTGAAAAGTCAGTAGTTTGTTTGTTGTCGACAGGTGTGATCCTCTCTGCAAACCAGACAAAATACACAAACAAAAAACATAAGTAAAAATAAGACATGTTGTTTCAGGGAATTTTCTATCGTCATCCTTCCATCCTTTCTTTTGGGAGAAACATTTTTCTCTTTACAATTTTTTACTTTTTGATCAGTAATTCAGGATAGATGACACAAGAACAACAACTCAATGCAGAAAGTCAAACAGAAAAAATCCCCAAAAATTCAAAAACAAAGGGTTGATAAATTAAAAAGTGAACAGCCCTTATTTGGTGTGTATATCACCATCAGTTGTTTAGATTTGAGATTTATGACTTGTTATAATTCCATGTTCATGAGAAGTCATTTCCTCATGAAAACATGTTTGCGACAACCTCGGATCTCCATATCTCCATGGCAACCATTCAGTAGTGCTTCAGTGCTTCCTCATGCAACACGCCGCCCATTTATACAAAGCTCCGTCTTGGAGCAGCAGTTCCCTGCTGAGCGCCCACCCCACAGGGTACCCCTCCCCATCAGAGTAAATATAAGTTTGTCAAACCTGGGTCCATTACATGCATCTGACCTCCTAGGCCATGAGCTCAGTTATAAAATACCAGGCCTTGCCAGTAGGTGGCCCTTTACAAATGAAACTGAATTATAAACGCCAAATAACGTGGAAAACATTGCACAAATCAGGACATGAAATAAAGGTAAATGCAATTATTTCTATAGATGTTTTGATGGTGCCTGGAGCCATTTTTTCTGTGTTGTCTGGATTTCATTCCACAGATATGTTGCATTTTATGAATGAAATGTACATGTCGATCAAGGATTTTTTGTTTGGCAAGAGTGCCTTTGGTTATTTCTTCTTATTGCAAATGTATGTCCCCAACAGAGAGACCCCTTGTAACACGTTAAACAATCTTGTGTCCAAATTTCAATACACAACTAGACTTTAAAAGTTGCAAACATAACTGTTTTAGGCAATTTATGAAATAGATACTCACCATTTATCTGAGTCTTATGAAGGCCAATAAGTTGTCTTCAACCATTTATGTAAGTTACAATTCCTGCAAGCTAGCAGAAACAAAGCTGTAAATGTGTACACGCTTCATACAGGCAAACAAATAGTTTTAAGACAATTTATGCTATGTTAGTTTTTCTCAGTCACTTTTGGTGCATTTCTCAAGTCATTGTTGGCATTTACAAAACAGTAAGCACATTTCTCAAAACAATTTGTAGAAACAGCAAAAAATAGCATTTGTTTGCTTGCAAAATCCTTAGTTCAGCTCTCAAAATTCTGTCAGTTAACATATCAGTGACTCCAAATAATAAGTTATAGTTTCTCTATGTACAGATAAGACAGTCAAATTGATTAGTCATGGGAAGAGACTACAAAATTCACATTTACGCTTTTGCTGTAATTTATTGATGGACCATGGAGATTCAGAAAGGAAAAGACAAATGCAGAGAACAAAAAAAGGAGAAAAGAAACCATAGGACAATTTCCTCAAGGAAAACTGTACAGTGCTGTAGAAATTACATTACATTTTAATTTTCATCGTCATGCTGACAAAAGTTCCTCAGTGGGGTTAAGGAATAAACAGCAGGGTGGGAGAACCGTCATCAGCATCGTGTTGTGGGTCACAAACCATATCCTGATGTTGGACTGATGGAAACTGGCAGATGTCCTCAGCCTCTTCTGACTCTTCTTCTGCTTTCCTCCCAACTGTTTCCTCCTCAGCCTCACTCCTCTTCTTCTCTCTGGCTGTTCACTCTGTCCAGATACTTGTTCATCAGTTCTCAGAAATGTAACATTGTGTTGTGTTCTGACTATATAGACCATATTGTTGCCAACTGATGGTTCACAGATGCACCTTCAATCTGCTTCAGAAAACTGGTTGATTGTTGGTTGAGCTAATGGTTCATACACTGACCTGTTGGAGAAATCCAGGACTCACTTGGGAGCAATTTACCAATTCAGGACAGATTTAGAAAAAAAAAATCTAATATAAATTAATTAAATTATGATTGACATTATGACATCTTCAAGACTTATGCATGTTAAGACTTACACAATGAACTTATGCTCTTTTGGAAGTTGAGAATTCAACAGAGACATGTTCAACACATTTTGATCAACATGATTAAAACAAATTACAACGGGGGGGAAAGCAGAGAAGTGCACATAATCAATTACATGATGTGCAAAAGCAAAACCTGCAAAAGGAATGAGAAACTAATTTTTTGATGTGCAGAAGTGACACAGTAATTTGAAGATTGAACAGGTAGTTTTAAGAATTTAAATTCTGTTCTGAGAAATGCACCCAAACTGAGAAAAACTGTAATTTTTTTATACTTAAATGTCCTTATCTTAAAACCCTTCAACTGTCATGGACCCAGTGACTTTAGTGCAAGTATTTTGGGGGCGAGAGTCAAGAGGTCAAAGGAAAATATTAAATATTAGCTCTGATGCCAAGCTTTATACTTCCAAGTATTACCAAAGTATTGAAACAAAAGTTAACGTGTTCTTCACAGATTTAACTTGCATGCATGAACATTTCACACTGAAGTAATTCAAATTAATTACTGAACCAAACTTGAAAAAGTTGCTTCTGCCATTAACAATAACTTTAAGCACATGCAGTCTAAAGTAGACCAGAAATATAAATAAATCTATGCAGTCGTTCCTACAGAAACATTAATGGAAGTGTTGCGTCTGGGAAAATTAAATATTCCATACAGCAAAAATATCTAGCTGCAGTGCATGTATATAAACAGCAGGGCTCAGACATTACACATTTCTTTATCAGTTGGTTAAAGTTAACTAACTTCAGTTAAAACCGTGAAAGGGGCTCACCTGTGAAGCAGAGATGTGTTTCCTTCTCCTCCTCCTGAATGCACAAAAACAGCAGAAACTTGATTTCAAAGACAGGAGCAGCATCCTGACAAGGACCAGGCCTACTGGGCTCTCAGCACCCTGAACTAGCACCTGCTAGTTAGCAGCCTTAGCTAGCACCTGCTAGTTAGCAGCCTTAGCTAGCGCTAGCGAACTGTGTTGAGTTCAGAATACCACAGTATCCTGAGCCACGCTCAACTACAGGAACAGAGTTAAAAGAATCTTGCTGCTGATGCTGAAGGATCAAGCAGCAATACAAACTAGATAGTTTTTTGTTTACATGACAAATAACAGTCTCCTTTTACTGTAAACCATGCTATTTATCACAATAACAAAATGGAAAAACTCTCTAGATTATTCTCTACTAATAGCACAATAGTTAAAACCAAGTGTGGGATTTGTGAAACTTCAATGAAGGGCGACTTCACAATTTTTATGCTTTTGGATAACACTAGAATTGTTCTTTACTGAAGTTTAACAAATCAGATAAAGGTTTCACAAATCCCACACTTGGTTTTAAATATTCTGATATGTGTTGAGAATAATCTAGTCCAGATTTGAAGAGTCTAGGTGTTGTAGTTTTTTAGCTGGAGTAAATTAAAGATGGTGATGGTAGTGAAAAATTAAGTGGAATCGCCCTTTAGCCGTTTCCAAATTGGAAGCTGCAATTGGAAACCAACTTCAGCTTCATCCAAGCAGGAGGGGCTAACATACAGTTCTCTTAATGTATGATCGGCATAAAATTGATCCCAAATACATAATTTAATCAAATATTTTCATAAATGATGGTGGCGTTGGCTGTAGGAATTTGCTTTGCAATCGGTGGGTTGCCAGATTGATGCCTTATCTACTGTTAAGATTTCAGTTTGGTCTATTAAAGGCATTATTAAGAAAAAAAACAAAATGTCATTCAGTTCTTTGTAAAAATTACTTTTGCAGTCTTGTTTACGGTTTTACATTGTAGATATAAATATCAGCAAAATTTTTAATTTTGGCTGATTTGTTAAGTTTAGGGTAATTAACTGCTGGCAATATTACAATATTTTTCTATGAACTTTACAATTACTTATATTTTTACAATATATTTCTATATTTTCTACATTTCATGACTGTCAAAATTACTTAGGATATATGTTTATTGAGTTATGATACTTCCACGTATTTTTTACGGTAGTATAATGCTTTGGATATTAAAGTCAGTAACTGTTGGTATTTTACCATTTTTTACCATAGATTTACTGATTTTTTTTTTTTTTTTTNCATTTCACACTCAAAGTAATTCAAATGAATTATTGAACCAAACTTGAAAAAGTTGCTTCTGCCATTAACAATAACTTTAAGCACATGCAGTCTAAAGTAGACCAGAAATATAAATAAATCTATGCAGTCGTTCCTACAGAAACATTAATGGAAGTGTTGCGTCTGGGAAAATTAAATATTCCATACAGCAAAAATATCTAGCTGCAGTGCATGTATATAAACAGCAGGGCTCAGACATTACACATTTCTTTATCAGTTGGTTAAAGTATCTGCTAGTTAGCAGCCTTAGCTAGCGCACTGTGACTTTACTGTGTTGAGTTCAGAACACCACAGTATCCTGAGCCACACTCAACTACAGGAACAGAGTTAAAAGAATCTTGCTGCTGAAGGATCAAGCAGAAATACAAACTAGATAATTTGCCAGATTGATGCCTGATCTACTGTTGAGATTTCAGTTTGGTGTATTAAAGGCATTATTAAAAAAGAAACCAAAATGTCATTCAGTTCTTTGTAAAAATTACTTTTGCAGTCTTGTTTACGGTTTTACATTGTAGATATAAATATCAGCAAAATTTGTAATTTTGGCTGATTTGTTAAGTTTAGGGTGGCAATATTACAATATTTTTCTATGAACTTTACAGTTACTTATATTTTTACAATATATTTCTATATTTTCTACATTTCATGACTGTCAAAATTACTTAGGATATATATTTATTGAGTTATGATACTTCCATGTACTTTCTATGGTAACAAAATGTTTTGGATATTACGGTCAGTAGCCATTAGTAACTGTTAGTGTTTCACAATTTTCTACCGTAAATTTATGGATTTTTTTTGCATTGTTGACTTATGGTAGTTCCATGTATTTTCTACGGTAGCAAAATGTTTTTGGACATTACAGTCAAAAACTGTTGGTATTTTACCGTAAATTTATTGACTTTTTTTGCAGTTTTGACTTAAGGTAGTTCCATGTAATTTCTACGGTAATGAAATGTTTTTGGATATGACAGTCAAAAACTGTTGGTATTTTACTGTTTTTTACCGTAAATTTACTGACTTTTTTTTATAGTGTGGTACTTTCTGCTGCTCTTGAGAAACCTTTTGTAAACCAGACCTGAATGTTGAACAGTTGATTACTATAAAGAAGACTGGGTGCTATAGCTACACAGATGATACACAGATCTACATTATGGTCTCACCAGGTGACTCTGAACTCATACAAACACTGAACAGATGTTTAGAACAAATAAATGTGTGGATGTGTGGACAGTTATCTTTGGACCTAAAGAGGAACGGTCTAGTCAATGCACAGCTTCAGTTATTACAACTAGAAGCTATTACATCTAGATCAGTCCCGAAACCTGGGTGTAGTGATGGACTCTGACCTGAACCTCCAGAGCTACGTACAGATAGTTACAAAGTCGACCTTCTATCACCTGCAGAGCATTTCCAGGATTAGAGGACTAATGTCTCAGCGAGATCTAGAGAAACTCATCTTATTTGTATTGATTACTGCAACAATGTCTTCACAGGTCTGCCTAAAGAATCAATCCTCCAGCCACAGCTGATCCAGAACGCTGCTGCTGGTGTTCTGACTAAAACCAGTTAGATAGAGCACATGACTCCAGTTCTAAAGTCCTTACACTGGATCCATGTAGCTCAGAGAATAGACTTTAAAATACTGTTATTGGTAAATAAGTCACTGAATTGTTTAGCACCACAATACATTAAAGATCTGCTGTTGTCATATCAACCTTCCAGACCTCTCAGGTCTTCTGGTTCTGGTTCTGCTCTGCATCTCCAGAACCAGAACCACACATGGAGACACAGGATTCAGCTTCTATGCACCACAAATCTGGAACAAACTTCCAGAAAACAACTGAAACACTGAGTCCCTTTAAATCAAGACTAAAACCCCGATCAGTTTTGACCCATAATAACTGGAACACTGACCGACACATTTGATGGGTATTGATGATTTAAATGATGCCACTTGACAAACTATGATGTCTGTTAATTGGTTTTCACAATTGTTGATAGTATAATTAAATGTGTTTTTCATGATGTAACGCACTTTGAACTGAAATGCCAATCAAATAAACGATTGATCGACTGAACAGTTGAACAAATCGTAATCTTGTATTTAATTAGACAAAAGCAAACATTTGCATGTAGACTTTATATCTGCATTCTGTATTTATAGGGTAGTATCTATAATGTTGACTCATGAAGTCAGTGGAAACGTTTCTCCACATGCATCACTGGGTCCTGTCCCTCAGTACACACCAGGTGTGGTGTGTACTGAATTGTAACTATCTGTACGTAGCTCTGGAGGTTCAGGTCAGAGTCCATCACTACACCCAGGTTTTGGGACTGATCTAGATGTAATAACTTCTAGTTGTAATAACTGAAGCTGTGCATTGACTAGACCGTTCCTCTTTACGGTACACACCAGGTGTGGTGTGTACTGGTGAGTGAGTGAACAAAGTTTGTGTTTCTCAATGAAGAGCATTGGCATCTCACTTCTGTTAGCCAGACATCTGTCAGCCAAATGTTTGAGTGAGCATAGCAATGATCACGTAAAGATCAAGGCATCATCTTAAAGTACTGTCATATGAGAACAGAAACATTGAAAATACTAAGACAGAATTTTGCACAAAGAAGTTTGTGTTTAGTGTATTGTTGTACTGCTTCCTTTCTCCCTGTATATGGATGTTATATAGATTACGGGACATCTTCTAATGTAGGATGCAGAGCTCAACGGAAGGGTATAGATTCATATTTAAACGATAATATTGTTGTTTTGAGACCATTTTCAAATGATATAATGTTAATGTCAAATTAATGCAAGAACACATTCTCAAAGATCAATAAACCTTAAATCCAAATGAACTGAACTTTTATCACTGAAACTGGAAGACATTTTAAATATCCAAAATAAATTAACAAAACAACAGAAATGACAAATAAAATTAATTATGAAGTCACTGAAAACAAAATTAAGAAAAGGACTACTTGAGACCAAGGCATCAGACTGTTTTTGATCCAGTTTTTGGTAGAAAAAAAGAAAGAAAAGTGAAAAACGATAAATTATGCAAATGGAAATGATTGAGTTTGTTTTAATTTATCATGTGATTAATTGATTTATTGATTATTGTGACAGGCCTACTCACAGGACATTTAAAGAACTGAGTACAATTAAAATAAGCAAAAATATCCAGGCAGAAATTTGAAACTTGAGTCTTAAAGAGTTAAGAGAATTTATTTAGAAAATGTCAAATTTTGCAACTATATGGTGAATGGAAATGCAGCCAAAGTTTCACAAGGTTTACCAAGGTAAGAAATGACTCTAATAAAATAACCAAACACAGTTTCACAGGGACTCATAAAAGCTACTATCCTAAAATGATAATTTATGGTATAATTCTATCATTCAGCTTAATTTTCACAAAAACAGTCACAGAATCAAAGAGAGTTTCTGTTAATTTTAGCCCTCATAAACTATTTAAAGTGATTACAGTCTGAGGCTGCTTTAGAGCGAGTCCAATCTGAGCCCCACCACTGGCCAAGGAGCTCTCAGTGAGGAGCAGCTTAACAGATCAGATGAAAGGAAGGAATCATGGAAGCTTCAACCAGCAGAGAGCAAGGAGAGCATCTGCTCAAAGGCCACCTCCCCATGCCCGGCTCACCATCTCCAGAAGAAGTCGGGCATGGAGCCTCCATCTCCCCAGCTCCTCGCTAATTCCAGTGCCCCCGCCACACGCGGGCTAATTAAGGCCATGCATTTATTTATGACTGAGCTCATTAAACAGGGAAAAAGATGGTCGCCGCTCTGAAAACACATTAGTCCCGGAGGAAACTGCCTGTGAAGTCGCACTCCTCGGGGCTGTTTCAGGTCACAGACTCTGAATCTTTGTGACATATGAAGAAACGGCGAGATGTAATGCCTTTTAAAAGAAAGAGGAATTAAAAAAAAAAAAAATCAGTTCGGAGGCAAAAAAAAAGGGAAAAAACCGAGGGGGGAGTGATGGATTCTTGGGGGTATATTTGAAACTGCTTGAACTGGTCCCATAATTACATCTATAGGTCAGCGACCGGGTGGTGTGGGTGGAGGGGAGGGGGGGAAACTCCTCTCCCAGGTTTTTGCTTTGCTTTTCTTTTGTCCTCTGGTGTTTGTGAAAACTGTTTGGTTCCCAAGGCGTTTCTTCTAATTCACAATGACAACTGCTGCAGAAAGACAGGAGCAGAGTCATTAGCAGAAATAACTACTCAGATGAACACAAAGTGTCCTCGCCCTTAAGCCCCCTGCCCCCCACCTCCACCTCCACCCTCTTCTTTTTATATTACTACGGTATTTAAGTTCATTTCAGACTGAGTCGGCGCAGAGCCGTGAAGTAAAAGGCAGGGGATATCCCTCAGGTGTGTTTTGTCTCCCTGGAGTGCTTCCTTTTCTCACTGTGTGTGTGTATCTGTGTGTAAAGGGCATAGAAGTAGAGATCTTAGGCAGATCCTTCCCCCTCTCTCGTAATTGCAAAGATAATGCCAAATCACACAGTCCTTTGCTGAGCCAACTGGCATCTTGATTTAGTGCTTTTTAATAGCTTGAACTCCGAAGACACCGAGAAATTACTTTTTTTTTCTCTTCTTGAACTTTTGAGCTGTTGACGGAAAAAGTTAAGATGGCGGGCGTTTTTGCCGTTGCTAGCATCCGTAGCTCCCGATGAGTTTGGATCTAGAATGTTAGGCTACGGTAGCGATAACAGACATTATCAAGATCTGGCACATGAATTCTGGGTAAATATTGACTTTTATTGCTAAAAACTATTTAATTTACTTTTGTTTTTGAACATTAGCATTAGCATTTTGGTTGTTTTAATTATAACAAAGCCTATAAGCAACATTAATAAGGTATACACCCAGACTCTGGTGTATAGCTTATTATCTGGTGTATACCTTTGAATTTTCTCCAAAAATTTAAATTGATTGAATTTTTGGAGAAATTACAAAACAAAATGTTTCATTTCTTTTTATTTAAGGTCTATTTTTCAAAATTAGCATTAGCATTTTGGTCATTTTCAATATATTAAAGTTAAATAATCGATATTAATAAGGTCTATACCCAAATTCTAGGCAAATATTGATTGACTTCTTGGAGAAATTCCTAAAAAATGTTTCTTGACCTTTTATTTATGGTTTGTTTTTCAAAATTAGCATTAGCATATTGGTCACTGTGAATGTAACAAAGCCAATAAACCTAACAAACATTTGCTTGGGTCAGTTCTATATATCTCCTTTGAATTGGAATCAGACAGGATCAGAAAAGTTTTAACAGTTATGCTGATGATACTCTGATCTAATTAATCCTAATGAATTCAATCAGTTAGGTAGATTACAGGCATGTCCTCAAGACAAAAAACCTGGAAAAAAAAACTTTTCAGCTTTCTGACAAATCAGATTTTGTCATCTTTGGATCTCTGAAAAAGAAACTGCTTAAACTTGATCGGGATAGTACCGGTATACATAGCCTCCGAACATGTCATTTCAGTCCTATATTAAACAAGTTTAATGTTTCATCTTGTGATTATTGCCAAAATTAGAAATATGCTGTCCAGGAGTGATGCCAAAAAACTACTTCGTCCACTTGTTACTTCAAGGCTGAACTGCTGAAATTCTTTACTATCAGGAAGTCCACAAAATCCAGCTAAAAGTTGAAACGCTGCAGTAATCAAGTTCTGATGAAACTGAAAAAGAGGAATCATATTTCTTCTGCTTCATCAAACATTAGCTGAAATCAACAGCAAACAAGTAAAACGATCTCAAAGATTCTCACTTTTTAGCTCTTAAAATGTTTCAGCTTTGCAGCATTTTGAATGTTGTTCAGTCTACTGTAGAATGAGAAGTTTTAATATAGATGTGTTTTAATATAGAACACTAATGCTGAAAGCACATTAGAGATATTATTTGGCAACTTACACTGTAAAAACACAAAATATTACCAAGTAATTTTGGTCTGGTTTCTTAGTTCATTTGAAATAAGACAAAACTAATCCATAAGTAACTTTTCAGCAAGATATAGGAGCTTGTTTTGAGTCAGCAAATCCTTAACATTGATTTAAAAAGATACTGGTTCCGTCAAATAATTTTAGTTATAACAAGACATTGTATAAATGAAATAATCTGCCAATGGAACTAATACTTTTTAAAATCAATATTATGGAACTATTGACTCAAAAAAAAAAAAAAACTTGTATTGCTGAAAAGTCTTGTAAGTCATTTTGTTTTACTACAAGTGTACTAAGATGTTTGCTCTAGAAACTAGAACAAAACTGCAAAAACACAACATACATTTATTTATAATTATTGACCAGGCATCCACTGATTGGTGCCACGTCTGATCAGTTTGTTTTTTTCTTTCCTGGACTTGTGCAGACGGTGGTGGTTGACAGATAAGCGCGGCGGCGTGTTTGCGATGCGGCAGACATGGAGGGGCTCAAATCAATCCGCAGGATACCCACTCAGCGCTTCGTTTCAGGACGGCTGATAAACAACAGCATTTGGTGACCTTTCGCTGTTCTTATGGGGGATTTAACCCCCTGCTCAGAGCTGCACCATGCTGCTGGCTCCAGCAGACACCAGCACAATGAAACGCCACAACTCAGATGTGGTGCAGGATGCCTGCACCAAAAGAAGAAAAGGAAAAAAAAAATGTCTGACAGCATTTTGGTTTGTTCCTCCGGAATCACGGTTAGTGTGAGGAGTGACTGCTGTGCGTGTGTGTGTGTGTGAGGCAAAAGGAGGCGTCGAACTCTTCACACTCTGGAGGGCCGTGTGTGTAAGATGCTTTCAGCAGCAAGCAGGAACTAGTTGTGCACTTACTGGGAGAGGAAGCTCTGAGTGTTTGGAGTACTCAGCCCACTTAATGCATTATTATTGAAACTACATTCTTGGGAGGAATGGAGGGGGGGATGTAGTACTTTGCAGGAGCCAAACCAGACAAGAAGAAGAAGAAGAAGAAGAAGAAGAAGAAGAAGAAGAAGATTTTTTGATTTTTAACAATACATTTATTTACAATTCATGAAGCGCACAAAATACAATTTAAAACACAAGGAATCACATCAGGACAAGTTTTTTTTTTTTTTTTNTAAAACGTGACAAACTAACACAAAATTACAATTAAACAAGTAACACAAACACCCAGTGAATAAACAGTAAGAAAAAAAGATAGAAAAGATATACAATCGTTCGCTCTTTTACTCTTCTCCCGCTCTTCCGCACACACCCTCCTCTCACAAGAAGAAGAAGAAGAAGAAGAAAGGAGCTGTGTCTGTGGGTGAATGTTTGCAATTTTCTCTTGTGAATGCAGATATTTTATTTATTTATTTATTTTTTTGCTTTGGAAATTGATTCTTTTAATTCATCCGACGGCAGAGAACCAAAATACCCCTGGAAGATTTAGATGTAAAATAATTTTCATTCAAGCAAAATGATGGCTTTTGGTAGGAAACTCTCAAAAGATAGAAGACTGTGAAAAAGTGCTAATTTTCTTTCACTTGAAACTTGAAAAACAAACAAAAAATTGGTTTTAAAAAAAGTATATATATATATATGTGTGTGTGTGTGTGTGTGCGTGTGTATGTGTATGTGTGTGTGGCGGGAAAATACATAATACTGCTGTTTCTGAAGCTCCTTCTCCACAGGAGATTAAAGGATTTCTCAAACATAAATGAATCAAAGCATCACTCCAGGTTTGTTTTTGATTAAATTAGAACATTATTACATGATGTAATGTAACAAAAAAAAGTGTCAATTTTATGTACTACTGTCCCTTTAAATACCACCTGTCCTTTTCCTTCCGCTTCACCGTTACGTGTGACCTTGTGTCGGTCCACCACGTAAAGTCCCAACAAAGTCTGCGGTTGCAAAGCTGACAAAATGTGTCAGAGCTTAATACTTGAGCGAGGCGCTGCGTGGAAATGCGGTCGTACCGGTTCCTCTGGATGAAAGCGCAGCCACCCAGGTAAAGTTTCCACTCAGACTAAATGCGGCTTCGAGAAGACAAGAGTCCTGTGGGCACGAGGTGCTCCGTTTCCCTCGCTCCATTATGAGTGCATTTACGCTCTGAAGGACATCGGAGTGTAAAGCGAGCCTCTTCTGGTTAGCAAAAAGCAACACTTTAACTGGGAGGCTCGCGCCAGAGTTCACAGCATACATAACAGACAGGATAGTGTTACCTGCCACCATGGGCCAAACACGACTGCCAATAATTGCCTTACCAATATTTGCATGTCCCTCTTAGTGTTATTGAACACCCCGCTAAGTAACTGAGTACCGCGGCTCCGGCACTATTTTAAGTTGTTTGCTGATTCCATGGTGGGCTGAAACAAGACAATTATGAAGCCCATTTCCCTCCATTATGGCGTTTTAAGGGGCCTCAGCTTTCATTGAAAGCTTAGATCCTGGCATGCGTTGTATAAATAGTCTCGCTGGAAATGGAAGGCAACTTTTGTGGAAATGGCATTTTCTAAAATAAATGATGCACACAAAGAGATTTGCCAAGTATTGCCGAGGACTACTGATAGGAGTAAATATGGTTGAACCCCTTATTTTTTACCTTTAATAGAAAAACTTTAGACAATGCAGTGCCTTTCCCCCAATACCAGCTGAAGATGGTATTGTCATGGATGGAAATAGAGAAATGTTGGAAATATGGAAATAAATGTGTGTCGCCACCAGGATATGAAAATTTGGAAGAAGTTTGACTTGTAAACGTCATAATCTGTAGTTGTTCGGACTCTTAGGCCTGGACCACATTTAGCCGGATATTAAAAACAAATACATTTTTATACGTTCCAGACTTTCATACACACCAGTGGTCCCCAACCTTTTTATTACCGCGGACCGGTCAAGACTTGGAAATTTTATTGTGGCCCGGGTGGTGGGGGTTGGGGGATGAACAGTCAGATAAGGCTTCTGCATGTTGGTGTTCCCGTTAAAGCCTGAATATACCCAATTTGGGTTGTCTTGGCCCTTTTATCGCAACCTGTGTGGTTTACCGTGACTGGGAACGAGAATACAACCTGCTGAATGTGACAGGTAGCCAATCAGAAAGCGCGGTGACGTAAGAACAGAGGGAAATCCCAAACAGCTGACGTATCACGCAACCAAGAGTCCGGTGGATATGGAAATGTTTATTATTATATGTAAAGGTCATTATTATATGTTTATTATGTTTATTCAGTTAAAAATGTTAACTATGAAAAAACATATTCACCTCCAAATCATAGTGCAGCAAATAGAGCGGCTGCTCTTTTATCTCTTAAAATGAGTCAACAAACTATCACTATTGCTTCTACATCGTCATCCGTGTTTGGTTATTCTAAATTTCCATATGCTATGTTGGGGG
>NW_006800352.1:41003-62186 GCF_000485575.1 Poecilia formosa
AATCACAAAATTCTGGAGGGACAGCTAATTATTAACTATTAAGAGTTTAATGGGTTTCTTGGACGCATTCTGGCACAACCAGCCCCTTTAAGAACGTTCAGCTTTTTGATATGGCTCAAAATGAAACTGCATTTGACTCATGACCAACAAGAAAACTCTTATGTATGATTATTTAGAAAACTCTGACTCCAGTGGAGATTTGAGGAAACTGTTTCTGCGTTTTCATGTGTTCATGGGAAAAACTGATATTTAGCATCCCGGACATTACAATCTGTTCACCGACAAATGGTGCGTCAATACATCCGTATACCTGCCTAGAGAAAATGTGAAGAAGTTTACGGGGTGTGAATAGTTATGTGAGGCACTTAATATTTTAGCATGTTTAAAGTTCTACACGTAGGACTTGCGTGTAAAATCTAAATGACGTTAGTGACGACTGCTAATTTACCACTGGAAGCAGTTAACAACAGTAGAATAACATAAAAATGTGTGTGTTTTAGCCTAAATACTGAAAAATGAAACGAGTGCAAAAGAATACTGTGAGCTGAATTCACATGCTTCATTTATGCCTGCAAGTTTTCTGCTTTTTACAAATAAGCCACATTTTTTACCTCATACCCAAGTTTCTAACCAGACAGAGACGTAAAGGGGAACAGCAAAAGCAAATGAGATGGATTAGCTGAGCTTACCAACAACTGACACTGTCTTACAGGACATGTTACTGTGGAATATTATCTCATCTCTGCTGCTCAGAAATTGAGCTGTTAGCATGTCATGACACTAATGAGTGTCAAACAGCACCAGTCTTAAGTCAGAGGCCTCTTTAGATTTGTTGAGGCATTGACTGTTACCAGAGTCATCCACAACGGCTCTTTGACGATACTGGGATAAAGTGACTTAAGACATCATTTAATTTCCCCTTGGGATAAATAAAGTATTTTTCAATTGAAGATAATCTTTGTTCATTTTCCATTGATTCCCCCTGAGTTTATTATCTGCAGATTGAAATGGAAAAAGGCAACAAAAACAAAACTCCCTTGTTTATAATTTTAAATTAGTTGTCAAAGGAATCCAATCTTCCAATGGTACAAATAGCACTCAAGACATCAGCGTGCGTCTGCTGCGCAAAACTTCCCCATGGCCATTGGACAAGATGACGGCTTTAACCCTTTCATGCATGAATTGTGATCCTTTGTGTCAGGATTTTTTTCAACATTTTTTAAAATTTTATTAAGGCATAGAGAAAAGGTAAGAAAAAACATTTTGTAAAAAAAACGTTTTTAAAAAAAATAATTTTAGGTGATCAATTGTAATTTTCTCCAAATACAGTTATTTGAAAAATACATCAGTAGTATTGTTCTTTAGGGGTTATCTGATGTCACAATAATTTTATTTTTTACCTGCAAGAATCGTCTACAGCAGAAGGAGGGACTGGGTTGGTCGACATGCTTTTTTTTGTCTGTCGGCCATATTGGATTTAACAAAAATAATTTCTTGCATTTGCATCTGATGGCCAGTAGTTGATAGTGTATTTTATGATGCATTAGTGCCCACTTCAGTGGTCTGTGTGCATTTATAACATAGAAATCCACAAGAAGCACAAGAAAATGGCTTTTAGATAGCTGTCCACTGTAGTGACCACTATGTATGAAAGGGTTAAAGATGCAGAGCAAACCCTGAATAATTGCATAACCATGTCCAGTAGAGGCTGCCGTAGTCATAAATCTATTACATGTGTTGAGCATCTGGAAAGATTTACTTAGAATGTTTCAAAGAGAAAAAAAAACCCCAAAACAACAAAAGCTAGCCCAGCAACAAATCAGCTGTTGGTGTCTTCCAAACCACCTTGAGATAAATGACATAAAAAAATAAAAAACTAGTGGCAGAATGGAAATGTAAACTAATAGCAAATGAATACAAGGTGGCTAATTATGAGTAATCCAGTTGTGGAGCATCAGCAGACTCCCCAGCGGGGAGCAGAAAGGAGCTGGCGGTTGGAGCACAGTAATTTCCCTCAGGCAGATGTGCCATTTAAGTATGCCGCATTGTTATGAGGGAGATCCATTAGCCCCTACATGATGTGCCACATCAAAGCAAATTCTCACATATGGATTATTTGTAAATCTTGTTTTTTTGTTTTTTTTTTCCTCTCCAGACTTAGCCGGTTGATGCCAAACTATAAGTTCATTTTGTAAATTGACATATGAGCTCTGAGTAGACTGTATGTGTTGATGTGTGTGTGCATGAGAGTATAAACAGCTTAATAGAAGCAAGCGGATTTCATAAGGGAAATGGCTGTCAGTGGTGCACAAAGTAGTCCTGTTCAGATGTGGATTACCGAGCTCACCAACCAGAGAGCCTCTGCGAGGCGACTTCGGTCTTCGCCACGTCCATCCTGTTTTACAGTTTTGACTTAAATCGAACACAACCTCTAAAATAAAGAGGTTCACGGTAAAGATTTATTTATTTATTTATTTTTTATTTTTTTTAGATGATCCAAGCATTAATGCCGGCCACGTTTTAACGATGTTTACAAAGCTTTACCCGCCTAAGAGGTTAGTTTTAAGTGCTGCGTGGAGCCGCCTGCCAAAGCTCCATTTGAATCGGACATATAACCGCAGAATTATCCCCGGTTATAGTTCTGGTTCAGATTTTCTTTCTAAATCTATCTGCGTCGCTTGACTGCATTTGCAGTGAAATTCAGCTGCAGTGGTGAGATATTGATGTTGCAACATAAAACAGCCTGCATGGTGGCTGTTTTGTGACATTTTGTCATAAAGTTTCTCCTCCTATTGCAAAAAGTTAAACTATTGGCCGGTGTAAGTGCATTTTGTATCTAATTCAACATTTTTAAAAAAATAACACGTCATTAATGTATTATTCTGTTAATTCTATATTTTAATATTATAATAAAACATTGGACTAATATAACCTGTTAAAAAAACCCAACAACATGTAAGTAATTGCAACTACAAACCTCATATCTCTTTATCTTTTATGAAAAGGACCAACAAAAAGATGTGAATGTCCAGTCAAGGGCACTGCTAGCTAGAAAACTAGTTGCGTTAGCACTAATTTTAATTGTAAATATTCCTCTGATGCTAAGGCGCTTTGTCAATGTAGTATTTAGTGGAAGCTAATGCTACAGTGCTAAATTCAACCATGTCTTTTGCATCATTCTCAAGTTACTGAGTAAAATTTGTAATTACAAACTTATCTGCATGGTTTGCGCTTTATTCAGCTGAAAGTTTACAAAACAGCAAAAATTAGCTCTTTAGAATTTATATGGAAAAAAAATATTTAGAGGAAGGTATGTGCGTTAAGCATTTTTCAAATCAGCAAAAGCGCTAAGCTAAAAATTAGCTCTGCTATTAGCAAACTCTAAGCAGTTTGCTAATTACCTTGTTAGAATCGGACGTATAACGATTAAGCTAAATTCTGGGGAAGCCCAGACGGAAACCGTGGAGTTTATTAAATACTTGACAGTAGAGTGGAGGTTCACCTTCCAACAAGACACCAGGCCCAGGTGTAGAGTCCAAGCTACAACTGGGTCTGCTTCAAAACATGTTGATGTATCAGAATGAGCTGGTGAAAGCAGAGACCTAAATCCAGTTAAGAATCAGAGGTAAGATTCGGAATTTACAGAAAGGCTCTAAACCACATAGAGGAGGCAAAATGTGCAAGACTGGCCGAGGCATACCCCACAATGTTGGCAACTTCAGCAATTCACTTTCCATCAGCGGTAGACCAAATACCCGAAAAATATTCTGGCAATACAGAGTATTTTAGTATGTCACTTCAACTTTTAACAGTCTCATTGTGAAATAAGCTAGGCCTACTTGTCTTGCCTCAGGTCATTGAGCGCTGAGGCGACTTGACCAGAGCAACACCTTGAATATTCTTTCTTACAGTCATTCCTTTGTCGATTTACTACTGTCCATTGTCCTTTTTATTGACCTAGCATGGGTCAAGCTTCAGCCATTGGTAAGGTCGTCTCAGTGAGTTTGAGACTTCCAGGTTCCTGTAGCTGCTGGGAATCATCTACATTGTCTGTGCTCCACCTACATGTTATATGCATGTTTATGCTGCGAGGCTTCCTAAATATCTAAGGACTATTGTTACAGTAAATATGCCTTTGTGCTGCACAGACAAACATGATTCTTGCAAATTTAGAGTTGGTGAACAGCCTTGAGTATAAGGAGAAAACTTTATGGTGCATCCAGTCATGGAATACCAACATTTACCTTAAAGGGTTGTTAATAACTTGAATTTGTAGATAGTTGAACTTCAAATTGTTTGCGAATGATCTTTTGAACTCTTCCCAGACTGGTGGGCAGTAAAAATGTCTTCACTAAGATCATGGCTGGTGAATAAGAGTGGATTGTTTTATGCAAAAATGTGAAAAATACTTTGATGTTAATGTTTGTCACTCATATTATTCAATGTTCTTCAAAGAGGAAGGACTGTAGCAGTCTGTGTTACAGAATTTTTGAAAGTTTCTGACAACACTGTTGATTTAAAGCAGAGATTGAAACTGGTTGGAAACAGTGAGTTTCTAAGAACAGCAATTATCTATCTCATATTAAACCATCAGGGCAGGGTGATCGTTTTAACAAATATGGAACAAACGTAGTTTTGTAAAAGTTGCATGCTGCAGCTTTACATGCAACATCAATAAACCGCTTTATCAAGCTTCATACGGCTGAGAAAACGTTCAACTCTGTGCCGTTGTAACCTCCCTAAATGAATCAAATCAAAAAGTGTTACTTATCTCCTAGATTAAAGCTTGATCATTCCAGAATCAGCTTGTCTGGTGCTAAATCCACGAGGCCAAGAGCAGATCCCGTCGTGCATGAAATTTCAATTTAGAACCCAAGACACTGTTTACTCTTTAGGCCCATTTCCTCTCCCTACTTGAGCTGATTTCGGCATCAAAGTCTGCTTTTGTACAGCAGCAGCATTGTTTCATCAGCAGCAGCAAGTGAGGCTCACCAGCGGCACCACACTGTGCAGATAAGTGCATCAGCTATTACTGGGTCCCTCCTTCAGACCTATTAGGTCTTGCGAGGACTTCAAACACCAATTTGTTCTGCAAATAGCCCATTCAATTTGTGCCCACCAAAGAGAGACACCTCTCTCCCTCTCTGCAGTAATTGAATCTTCAAAGGGACATTTTCCTCCATTTCTGCCAGGTATTAGAGTGATGAATAGCAAACGGTCATCTGAATAGAAAGAGAGGATACATGTTTATCCATTTTCAGTCAGGCGCTGATCATGGCGCCTTGATGACTGCGGGGTTGGTAATAGGATTGAAGGGGGTCCTCGGTAAGAGTCGCTCTTGAACGCAACTTTGCTTTGTGGTTCTACGAGCTAGCTGCAGCTCACCGCAAACCGTTCTGGGTAATAAGGTGGTGGCAGCGTTATGCTGTGGGGGGGATGCTCTCCGGCAGCAGGTAAAGGGAAGCTGGTCGGAGTCGAAACAGAAAAAGTCAAGGATAAAAACGTCATTTTTCCACACAGCAAACACACGGACAATGCAAACTTCATAAGACAAATGCAACAGAAAATTGCTTCAAATAAAAAAAAATTGCAATCATAGGAAATAGAAAAGAAAGAAATCCAATAAAAAATGTTACAAATAGCAGAAACATCTGGAAATATGAAAAGGTGCACTATTGCTTCAAAAGGTAAGTCCTCCAGACCACTAGGGGGATTCTGGAGTAGGTTGTATAACCTATATAAACAGCCACGTCTTCAGTATCATAAAGACTGCTCGTTTCAATGACATGAAGTATAACACACTCAGGCCCATGTTCCTATGGTCGTTACTGAGAGCCTGATCTCATACGATATTTTTGTCGACTCCCCCTAGTGGTCTGGAGCCCTTTCAATTAGTGGAGCCAGTTAATAGCATTACACAAGTGCTGTGATTTTTTGTTTTGTACTAGTTGTGTTGTTTTCCTCCTTGCTCCCATTTCCTGTGTTTGCAGTGATTTTTCTGTTGCATTTGGGGGAGGTTGTGTGTTTTGCAGTTCCAGCTGGTTGTGGTGCGTTTCACTGGTTTCTGCAAGTTTGCGCCTGTTGGTATTTCTGTCTCCAAAGCACATTTCTCCTTTAAGAAATAAACATACCAGGGTCACAATGAATTTGAGGAGGCTTTAAAATCTTCCAATACTTTTATTATTTAAATACACCATACGGGAGCAAATGTCTCGGAAAATATCACAAATAAATTTCTCTTTCATTCATCATTTATATGTTGGGAATGATATCTACATTTCTGGCTATGAGCAGAACTTCTTCAGGTTGCCATGGTGTGAAGGGAAGGGAGCTGGATGCAGAGGGGTCAGATGTACTGTAGCCACACCTGGACAACAACATTTACATGCATACTGTACATACATGGTAGCTTTACAAATACACCACAAGTGTTCATGATTTGTTTTCCACAAAATGCCACAGATATTGTATTTAAACCCCATTCATATATACATATGCATATGAACACATATGTATATATGAATCAAAAACAGAAAGAGAACATATTCCCCCTTTTTTTTTGACAACACTTAAAATATAGAAAGTGAAACCACCACGTTTCTGGGAAATGAGGATAGAAAAGGAAGAGAGGGAAAAAAAAAAAGAAAAGTTCCCGCTTTTCCCCCAAAAGTGTCTTTAAACAAATGTGCAGCGTTGAAAAGTCTGCAACTCTTAAACCTAATTAGTCTGTTTTTTTTACTTTTCTGTCTTCGCTCAGTCACAACATCCTCTGTCGGTTGCTTTAACGTCCTCTCTACCTGGAGAGTCCCCTTCTGATTACGATCAGTGTTAAAACTCCGAAGCGTTCCCGAGTGTTCTCGTCTCAGTTGTAATAAGTGCAAATATCCACCCAGATTTGGGGAAAAGCCGAAGGTTGAAGGCTAGGAGTTAGGGGGCGGGGCCTTGAGGGTTGCGGAGATGAGAAATCAGGTTACTGGTTAAGATGGGCAGAGGGTTCCTTTAGGGCGAACGGGCCTGGGCTGCTGCTGATCCACGCTGTCTCTGGTGACAATGAGGAAGGGCTAAAATGAAGGCACACATCCTGCTTCCTGCACAGCTTCCCACCTAACACACCTAGCACGAAAAACAAACAGAAATGGAGATTAACAACGCACTAATCCACTTTTTTCACTTACGATACTTCTATCTGAGGTTTAGTATCGGTCGATACCGATCCGATACAAAAAAAACTGCTGAATTGACTTAAAATTTCTTTTTTTTTTTCTTTAAACACAGACATAAATGTACTGAATTACAAATGAATTTGATAACTCTGTAACAGTACTGCATACTTAAATACATCAATAGCTTCACAAGTAGAAATGCAAATGTTTGTGTTAAGCGATTCAATTCAGATTTTTAGGGTAATGATTCGATTTAGAAACAATTTTTGATTCACACACTGTTTTTCTATTCAAACAGTCTAGAGATTGTTTAAATTATGTGACAACAGGAAAAGAGTTTTAACAAAACCATCAATTATTTAAAACAATTTGATAGATTTCCATACTGAATCACAATTCACCAGTTTATATTCCAACAAATATAGGTTTATGAATGAAATTCTGTAACTTATATTACCAGTATTAGGTTAGCTTACCTGGCAGCTTTGTCATAAATAAAAAAAAAATCTCAAAGTTTCAAATATAATTTTACAAAAAAATTAAGCAAAATCTATTTCTAAGCATTTTGAAACGGTCCAAAATTCACGGGACAATATGTAGATGTAAAAATAAACTGCAACAAGCCTTTTAAATGGTACAGAAAGTGCAATTAGAAAATCTAAATATAATATAAGAATAAATAAACAATGACACCTCTCAAAGCACGAATCCTAGAATTAATCTTGAATAGATGTGCTCTTATAGATCTCAGGCACAGTGCCACCGATGCTCGATCGATCATTTTTGTCGAAATCAGAACTGATAAAGATATAAACATTGGATTGGTGCATCTCAAACAAACATCTCTGGTCAGCATTAAAAGCAAGACGTTGAAGTGTTAAACGTGTCCACTCCCCTCCACCTGATAAATACATTTCCACTAGCGCCTGTGTTTAATTTATTGATCAGCCAGGCTTTGAAAACCATCTGGTGTCCCATTTACTTAGCACCGACTCAGAAGTGCCTTCATGAGGCGATTCTCTTTGGTATAATTAGAAGCACGCTCCAGCATAACTGCAGGAGGTGCTCAAGCCTGTGAAACAGAAATGCAGGGGGAGGAAACACTATTATCTGTCTGGGTAAAAAAAAAAAAGGAAGAAAAAAGAAACAGCTTTAAACTTTTTCATCTTCCTCGTGTTTTTCTCTGCGATTCTAGGGGTGATTTACTTCCCCCCTCCCCTTCATCCTTCAAATCACTAGGAGGGCTTGAGTCTATTAGTAATTGCAAACTCCGACTTTGGGGGCTAATTAAAGTGACTGACGCTGGGAGGGTCTTCCTCCCCTGGGTCAAAGTGAGCTCTGTTTGAGAGAGGTAATTTGTCTGCTCTGAACAAAGAGATTAGGCAGGAAGAAGCTGGAAAGGAAGCTGAAGATATGAGCGCAAAAACGATCGCCGCAAAAATTGCAAATAATCAAAACGACTGCGGCCTGATGCATTGGTGCGGTATTGATTCGGAGGTCCGGAGTCCTGCCAGATTCTGCTAAACGTGCCACAATGTGCTGGAGCAGCAGGATGATCCTCCACGTTTTCCCATGTGGAGCTAACAGAAGCATCCACTGAGCGTCTCTGTTTATTTAAATATCCTCTCCTCTCCTCTCTCCGCTATAATTAAAGCACCGGGGCCAATATTCAGATTGTGTTTTAGCATCAATAATGCAGCACTTTTTTTTTTTCTCCCACTACAATTGATGTCGGGGGCATAAATAAACAATGAAGCTTCGTATTTTACTACGCCGGCCGAGCTAACGGAGACGCTCTTAGCGCGTGGCTGACGACTTAAACAGACGTTTAAAATTAAGCTAGATAATACAACGGCTTTCAATTTAAATGTGAGGAGCTCTTAGAGCTCGGCGAGCCGATCTGTAAAAGTGACAAGCCCTTAAAAGGCCTTAATGGAGTTCTGCCTCTCCTCCACTCGCACGAGCAGTCAAGGTGAAATGCATGCTCCCAATAATATGATTCCTCTTTTAGTCTATCTATGACACACTCCAAACACTCCCCCCCTTTCCAGGTTTCTCTCAGCCTGTGCGTGTATCAATAAAACTCCTTGTTTTGAGGCAGAAATGATTAGATCTCCAGCAGGCAGAATGGAGCTACCCTGAAGAATGAAGTTATCCTTGTATTGTATATGATTAGGCGTTTTGTTTTGCTTTCACTGGAAACATCAAGATGGAAGTCGTGATGACGGTTCTGGTGATACACTAGCTGCCCGGGGTGTTCCCGTTTATCCACACAAGGTCATGAAAATCTGCTTTAAAGGTACTTCTCTGTTGTAAATACTCTCAAACTAATGTGCGACAACAATACAACACAGAGCTTCTGCAGGATTTCATAGAATACGTTTTTAAAATTAAACAAAACAAAACATGGATGCCAATTTTTGCTCTGCGACATCACAAGAGGCTAGCTGATCAAACAGGCATTAGTAAACGTTACGGTGGTTGAGTTTTGGCATAGACTTTGAGGTGTTTGGGTGGTAAAGGTCATGGTGGAGATGCTGTAGGTATGAGCATTAGTGGAGCCCCCAGAAAATGGTCTTAAGGGGCGGGGCCAGACCAGGCCAGTAAAATTCCAGGTTGCTCAGAAAAAAATTTAATTAATAAAATTTAGGGATGAACGATAGAGCACTAACATTGATATCAGCCAATATTAGTCATTTTTTAATATGTCACTGCGTTAGCTTAGCTTAACTTCTCTGGTTCTAACTGACTCTAAAAAGTGGTACAGGACCACAGGAGTTCTGGAGGAAACATGTAGCATTCTGCTACTAAATAAACACGTTTAAAGGCGGAATCTGATTTTAAAATATGAGGACAAATGACTTTGGTCATGCACACATGATCAAAGGCACGTGTTAGAGGACAACGTGTTCTATATGTGACAAACTATATGATTATCTTGCGTGATTTTTCACCAGTCTGGTATGTAGCTTTAAACACTTTGTAGAAACAGCACAAAAAGTGTAGCCAAAGGAACTTTGAATAAATTATTGAGTTAAAATGTAACAAAGCCAGTCCAAGTTATCCTTATTGATCATCAAACACCAATGTAAACTGAGTAAATTCCCGCTTTTCTCATTTCACTACAATCTATAACTCACTAAGAACAAACTTCCACCAGTGCAGCGGGCTTACCTTCTGGTCAGGCAGTAACGGGTTCGTCTGCAGAGAACTTAAATGGCCGTTGATGAGTGCTGTGGGTCTGTCGTGTTCGCAGAAGAGGCTGCCGTTGATGTAGTGGAATCGATCCCCAGGAACGAGCCGGTTCCGGCAGGTGGAACACGTGAAACACTTTGGGACGGGAAGAGAGGAACCAGATTAACCAACCCAATCTACTTACACACCACTAAACGCGGGTACATGGCGGCGGTTTTGTTTTTACCTTGAGATGGTACACGTTGCCTTGCGCCCTCATCACCAACTCGCTGGCTGGAATCGACTGACCGCAGGCACTGCAAGCTCCGCTGTTCCCAAATAACCTGAGAAAAGACGGAGTGAGGAGAGCGGGGGTTACTCTGCGTCTGCGTAAATTTGCGTAATAAACTGGGAACCCACGCTTTAGTTTGCCAAGTTTTCTATTCTACATGTCTCGACTCTTATGACTGAAAACATGAAGAAGAGATGGAAGATCAACAGGAGAAATGAATCCTTTTAAGCTCTTCTCAAGCATCTCATGCTGAGACTACGTATTACTTTTACTGCATTTTTCTTTTCTGCAACCCAATAATAAGCAGGAACATAAGACATCAGGAGCTAAAAGGATTTGATTGTACACCCAGGCAGGGACGCAGAGCTTTTGCCATTAGGACTCATGTGAATGCTCTGTCAGTGCCGTGTTTCCATTAGAAACCCCGTAGCTTCTCTGGTTGATATATAATGTGCATGGGTTAACCTTTTCAATCATGGTGTCAACACTTTAGATTTGCTTCTGCTCATCTCTTTCGTCCCTAACCTTCTCTCTCTCTCTCTCTGCCTCTTGATAATGAAATGCTTGCTCCAGCTTCCCTTCTATCTTCCTTCTGAGTCCACAATTTAGATTACTTCATCTCGGTGAGCAGCAAACTGAATGAAATTTCGATTTGAGCAGAAAGTAATTTACTGGGATCTGGACCCATTTGTCATCATATCTCACTGGGTGTTTGCTCTATCACTGCACTTTTCCTAAGCAATCAAATAAGACCACGGCATCTGACATGCTCCGGAGAGAAGGGGGAGAGAGAGAGAGAGAGAGAGAGAGAAAGAGAGAGAGAGAAAGAGAAAGAGAGGGATGAAAAAAAGGATGGGTGGTGGCAGTGGATCAGATAAAGTTGTTTGGCTTCAAATAAATAATAATAAAATTAACAGGAAACCCAAGAACGTCTCGTCCGTTTTACGCTCTTGAGGAAGCTTTTCTTCATGAAAAGTATTTAAACGGAATCAGGGAGAGAATAAAATGTTTGTGTCGTAACCCCCGCTCTCCTCCCCGAGCGGTTGTTAAGATACGACCGACAAAAACAAAACAAAAGTAGGAGCTCTCAGAGAAAACGGCTTTCAATAAGACAGCACCGGGCGGAAGCAAATTTTGTTTTGTTGGCATCATTTGGAAAGACTCCGTCAAAACTCAATTTCAGAAACTAATTAAATGGAGACTGTTGCTGCAACGCTGCCAGTTTTGGGCTCTCTGGGAAACAAACGTGTGTGTGTGTATATATATATATATATATATATATATATATATATATATATATATATATATATAAAATGTATTTATTTGTATACGTTTAAATATATAACTGGCTTTAAGAGACGTGACGATACGAGAATGATTCCATGAGAAAGCGTTGGAGTTTTATCAGCGTGAAAGCTTTTTGAGAAGTGTTGAAACAAAGCCTACGAAGGTCCACAAAGCAACACGAAGCAGGTTAATTATTTTACCAGGGATGGAGAGGTAGAGGGAGAAGGGAAAGGAGTGGTGGGAGGGGGGGCAGCTCTGGATACTGTTTGATTTAAGGAGCCCAGGCCTTTAGGTGCTCAATTAAGTTGCTGTAGCATTTTGAACTTGGGCTCTAATGGCCCCCCCGTCCACGGCTCGGGAGTGAAGTCGACACGGCGGGTCAGCATAATTAAGGCCAAGGGGACTCCTAATTACAATGACACATCTGGTTTCTGCTTTCCCTCCTCTCACAATAATCGTAATAATAATAATAACAATAACAATAATAAAAATTAAAAAAAAAATACTGACAGCGTTTCAAGAGGAAACGCTTTCATTTATCCCTTTCTCCAAGTGGATCTGATAAAATTAAATATCAAAACAACACCAACAATCAGGAAAAAAAAAGAGAGAGAAAGGAACCCATTCTGAGCTGTCTGTTGAGTATATAGGCGATGACTATTGGATTTCATTTCAGCAGTGACTGCAGGGTGAAATATAGCATGGCTTGCTGCTGGGCTGTCTGGTAAATGCAGACCTCGTTCGCCGAGACCTTTGAGTAGGGTAAAATTACCCCCACAACAATGATTTCTGCAACACAGTCCATTAAAAATGCCTCTCTACATCAGCAGCCAAAGCACCTTAAAAGCACTAGGCCATATTGATACTGAAGCGAGGCTTTGCATAATGGCAAGAGCTGCATTAGAGAGGAGGGGGGTGGGGGGGGGGATTGTGAGGATGACGGAGGGCTGGCACAGATCGTTGTGTGTGTGTTTTGGGAGCAGGGGGTTGAGGGAGGAAGAGAAGGGTTTGTGTATGTGTGTGTGTTGGAAGTGGAGGGTGGGATCAGCCAAATTACACTTGGTTAATTCAGAGTAACAGATCTGGCCCCAAGTGAATTGAAGGCCTTGAATTAATTCTGATATGACAAATCAAGATAAACGTTTCCTCTAAATTGCATGCGATTTAATTAATTTCTGAGATCCCCCCCCCTTTTTTTTTTCCTTTCCTCTTCCCTGGCCCTAATAAGTTCACATTCTCTCATGCTGTCATAGTGCTTGAGTGGGCAGACTTCAAAGTGATATTAAATAACCAACTATTAGATTTACCTCACACGTTCTATTGGAAAAGTGCCATTTAATTACCTTGGCTTATTCAATTAAGCCGACCGCATTCTCTCCCGAATCCAGCAGCCACGAGTAAATTAATTCCCCCCTCCGCCAGCCAGCGGCCCGCAGAAATAACATCACCTCTGGCTGGAGACAACACGAGGCGCAACTTTCGCTTGGAAGTTGAGGCGCCGCCCTCTGGACCAGACACAGCTCGATTTGATGCCTAAAAATATATGTTGCATGTTCTGTTTGGAAAAGTCAGTCTGCCCCTTTAAGATAAAGTGCAGAGGAGGTGGAGGGGGGGAGCAAATGGCCTTCACAATAATCCCTCTTCTCTATCTGTCTTTCTCTCCTGCTTCTCTCAAAAGCCAATTTGGTTAATTAAATGTTTTGTTTGCGGTGCGGCTCTCATTCATTTCGGACACGTCACTGGTAGCGGATACAAGCCAGGGACCAGATCTCATTAGATAAAACCCATCAGGACTAAAGGAAATGGAGGGGGGACTATAATTAAAGCATTTAATTGTGTAGACTCACTGTCACATGCCTTCTCCCCCCCCCAACACATCAACCAACCAACCAACCACCACTTCTGGTCTTATCTCTGCAGAGATCTCTCCGTTCCATAATATGCTTTTCAGTTCTTCCAACCAAGCACGCTCTCATTACAAGTGGAAAGGTGTATCCACACACACACACACACACCCAAATCTCCATTTCTCCCTCACACACACACACACGTATGCACTCGGCTTTCCAGTTTTAATTATGTTATAGTACCATTATGAATGAAGTACCCCATTGACTTCCCTGTGTTTTTTATGAGGTGGGAGTAGGAGCTGAGAGCAACACTTTACCATTTCAATTAATTGTGCAGTTTTTTGTGTGTTTTTTTCCCCCTGTTGACTGCAGTGTTGTTCCGTCTTCACTAAAACATTGAGTTAAGCTGTATTTTAACTTTCTAACATGACGCCCACCCATTCTCAGTGGTATCTGAAAAGATTCCGAGTTAAATTCAGAGCCAGATCGACTAATTTCACAAGATCAGGTGTCATTTCCTTATCTATAACACATCTACAACTCAGTGGTTCACATGTTGTACTGTGATGTGATCTGTTATGTAAAATGTCTTCGTCTAGTTCGGCACATCAAGTATGGAGGGACTGTATAACTTTCTTTGGGTTGTTGGTGTGAAACTGGCTTAATTCCTTTTATTCATGTTTACAACACACCAAATATGTTTTGTGAGTTTTCATTTTAAGCAACATGAAACAACCTCAGGGTGAGTTTCCACCAAAATCCATCTCTGCTCGTCTTCATCGTCGCCAGGGCCGGATGTAAAAGGATGTGGGGTCCTGGGGCTGGAGCCAGTTTTGGTGTCCTCCAGTTAATGGTGGGCATTTATTGTATTATAATTTATTGTGATAAAATTCTTTTCATAAGAGTTTTGAGTTAGCATTGCCTCAATAAATTCCAGTTGATGTTAAAAACAGCCTAAAAAATGTTTTTACTATTTTCTCCATTGTTTTTTTTTTTTTCCATGAGGGCATCAATAAATGTCAGTAAATTTGAAAAAATAGTTAAGTCAGTTTAGTAACATAATTCACAAGTCTTTAAGTATGTGGTATCCTGAAGAAGATTCTTTCAAATAGGAATGGTTTTCAAGACATAATTGTTTGTGGCACTATGAATTCTGCAGGAAGTTATTTAAAAACTAAGTAATACATCGTTTTTATCATCATTTTTACCTTTATCACAATAGCACTAAAAAATATTGTGAAAAAATGTTGTATCACCCATCCCTACCTCCACAAAGAAAAAAATATTTTACTAAAGCAAATTACAGAACATTAATAGGTAGCCCCTATAAATTAGTAGGTATGAACTGATTGTAGGTTGAATACATCCTGTAGCCAATAACTCCATATTGTTTCTACAGAAAGTGACTAACTTTATCATTTTCAAATGCTTGAATATTGCTTATATTCATGAAAACCCTAAAATAATACAACTCATTTGATTGGGGCCTTTGATGTTCGCAAAACATTCATTCATTAAAAATTACAAATCTTTGGAGCCCCCCTCAAAATTGTGGCCCTGGGCTACCGCCACTTTCTTGCCCAACTTGCAACAGCTTAAGAAATCTCTGCTGAAAACTGATCAAAAACTGTTTGACTCAGTGGTGCCAAGCAGGGAAAAATCCCACCAATTTTATGCTGGTGTTCCTTCAACCTACTCAGAAACTTTCTGTCAGTAAGTCAACTTGTTGACACTTAAAAGCAGGACGAAATCGAACACAAAGCGTCCTGGCTTCCTCACCTGATGTAGTCGTTTCTGCAGAGGATCATCCCGCTTTTCGTGTAGCATGACGTGCCTATTTCGCCCAGCTGGGCCTGGCAGCAGGAGCATTTGAGGCAGCGGCTGTGCCAGTAGCTGTCCATGGTGTAGAGGAGGAAGCGGTCGGCGATTTTGCCCCCGCAGCCCGCGCATCGCTTCCAGGACAGGGAACCTGTCCCCACCGCTGGTGGCTGGCTGTTGCCTCCGGGATTCACCATTGTCTCTTTAAGAAAAAAAAAAAAAGAAAACAGAAAAGGTCAATGTCAGACTTGCAGTTCGTACCTTTACCTGAGAGAAAAATTTCAGCAAAATATCAATGCACAAATGAATCGGCCAGGGTCGAAATCGGCCAGTATTCCCCGATTATTGATCGTCAGATATTATTTTCTTATTCATTACATGCATCAAAACAACAAACTCCCACTTCTTCAGATTTATAAACACTGTAATTGGCAGCACTAACCTTATGTTTATAGAGATACTTCTGATTTTTTTTCTGATTTTTTTTTGGAGGTTTGATTCCATTTTTTAATTCACACGTCACCAATGTTATCAGATTTTTTTATTAATTTGAGCACAGTGCATGAAAATATAATCACTTTCACTGTTGATATATGAGTTTATTGATCAAAAATGTAGTAAGTTCTGAGTCCTGATACATTTACTTAAGTTTTTTCAGCAGTGAGGGCAAAACTGGCCTTTTCTTGACCGACTAACTGGTGCATTTTCACGTTTTTTATTCTTTCAGTTTAGCAATAAATTATCAGATGACGACTGAGATTTACACCCGTCATGATCATTTTGCATATTGAAGAATGAGTTGGGATCTTGTATTCGCTAAAAAAAAAATAAGATTTCAAAAGACAGGCACCCAAAACCAAAACACAAAATCGGTATTGGTCAAGCCTGATTGGTTCATCATTAAGTATAATTTATGCAAATTAAAACAAAGAAGAAGAAAAAAAGTCATTTCATCCATTAACAGGTAGTAAACTCCAGCTTTCTCAATACGCTGCTCTAATGCCAACTGTCAATCCAAAAATCACAACACAATCTTAGTAAATTCGTTGCTCTTTTCAGTCATTTTATTTTTCTCAAACATGAAACACTAAAGCAGAAGCGGATGGAGCTTTGTCACTCCAGTTCCCTGTTTACTAGCAGTTTATACTAGCTGGAGCTTCAGGAGAAGAGTGAGACATGCACAGCCCAGCACTGAGACTTTGCAGACAAACCTGCTGTAATGACTGTAATCTAATGATTCAGCCACAAAATTAATGTGGAGCTCTTTTAGATGTAATCCCTACCAATTTGATCAGGCCTGACTTGCCAGGATAAAGCAAAAAGAAAAAAAAATCTTTGTTGAAAGCCAGGTAGGCCAATTAGAGTTAGGATTGGGGGGGAGAGAAGGACAGGAAGGGAGGGGAGAGAGGGAGATAGAGAAAAGCATTCAGTAAGCCCATTAGCGATGGCTCTTAGGGACAAACCACTGCCTACCTTAGTGCTGATTAGATCTAAAAGGAGATGAATAAAAAAAAAAGAAGAGAGAGCTGAAAGTGACCCCCTGGATGAGCAGGACAGACTATAGTCAAGTTTCATTTAGGGGAGGGAGTTTCTGGGGGTTTTCTTAGCTGAGGGATAGAAGGGGCAGGAGGGAGGAGGAGCGCGAAAGAAGTGTGTGTGTGTGTGTGTGTATGTGTGTGTGAGAGAGTGGAAAGGGGTTGGGGGGGTTGGCTTTTAACTTAAATGGGCTAACTCAAGTAATTACACGACCGTTCAATTTGGGCAAAGAGACCAAGACGTAGAAATACAATAGAGGGGAGAGGGAGGAAAACGCTCGTGGCTGCTTCTTCGAAATGGAAAATAAGCTATGCGACTTCATATTGGAGTTATTATGGAGTAATAGAGTGGAAATTGCATAATAGGTGATGGCATAAAAGGCGCAGGCGGAATGTAATACTACTATAGCATTTCAGCGAAAAACATAAACACACCGTGTAGCTGCAGGACTCAAATACTCACCCTGTTTGTTTATCTTAAGTGTAATGGCAGTAAAGTTGGCGACGCAGTTGAACAGGTTGGTCCCAAAAACAAGTACAGGTGAAAAAAAAAGAAATGAAAGAATTACGCGGACGCACTACCGCGCGCGCTGGCCTCGAGCTCCGCGCGACAAGCGGAACCCAGCGCTGAACAACCCGAGTCGGCTTGTTCACAGACAGCAGTAGCAGCAGCTCGCGGACCGGAGAGAGAGAGAGAGCAAATGGAGTTTTCAGATAGTATTTCCACTGGATGTTCGCCCCTTCTGCTGTCACCGCTTTACTGCTTTTTTCTCTTTGCGTAGAAACGAAAGGATTCCACAGCAAGACGTTGTGTGAGGTCTCCGCATGCCGTAACGTTCCCCAAAAAGCTTGAAGTGCGTATTGTGGCAAAAATAGGGGGTAGAAGGAGGGAAAAAAGGTGGAAGTGGAGGAAGAGCGAGGCAGGCGGAGAAGATGAAAACTGATTGTCCGCACTCCGTCTAGTCTGGTCTCGTCTGGTCGGTGCGTCCCACAAGCAGCTTGTTCTACATGTGTCGCTGACAGCAAGAAATCTCCAGTAAAAACCCTCCTTAGGTGTCTGACGGAAGCGACGCCTCGACCAATCAGCTCGCAGTCCATTTAGGAGGAAAACAATCTCAGCCAATCAGGGAGAAGTGATATTGACTGGACACACAGACATGTAGGAATGGAAACGGAGGTAAGCGAGGCTGGAGTAGGTAGAGTCAAAGGTGTGTATTGAAAACAAGCTTATAAGAGCCAAAAGCCACAAAAAGAAATAAATAAATAGCATCTGTTTAAGTTAAGTTCTAATTCTATACTTTTTTTCTAATTAATGTATCGATAATAATACTGAAAATATTTATTTAACTGTATACAATAGGTTATTTAAAGGATTTAGCGATTGGTAGGATCACAACGAAAGCAGCTCTGCTTTTATTCTTACTGCTCCCTTTAAGGACATTTTCAAATGCGCCACAAGCTGCATGGCAACACGCAGTAGGTTACATTCACCTCACGTCAGAGTTTAATTAGTTGACATTCAATAACTACTTAGTTTACTGAGGGTGACTCCAACCTCTGGGAAATATCAGGGCTTTACAGCTGAGTAGTGGCGCCATCGTCTGTCACCGAGAATAATAGCAGCGAGATCGGCTGTCGTTTACAACCTCATTAAGCTGCAGGTCATTGGTTTCAACACCTATTAAGGCTAATCTGCAAGACCTCGATTTGGCTGAGATCCTTTAATTATTTCACTATTGCAGGCTGTTTTTTAATCTATGACCGCGTTTGATGAGAATATTGTTTTGCTGCATGGTATCTAGCCACTTCTTAACAGAGAGATGAGAACTTTTCTTTCTGTTGCATGTAGAGTGCCTTGGCGAAGTATTTATACCCTAGAATAATTTGTTAGGTTACAATCACAACTTTTATGTTAATTTTATTGGGATTTATTGGGACATATGTGTCTAACGTGAGGAAAAAGGCACAAAATATTTGAAATGGAAAACCAAAAAATTCTTAAACCCTACTTACTATTTAAGACCAAAACTGAACTTTCTGGACATGCAAAGTGATTTGTCTGCTCTAAAACCTAAAACTGCAAATGACCTTGAAGACAATCCCAACAACTTAAAGAAGGTGGTGGCAGAGTCATGCTGCGGGCATGATCGCCTTCAGCAGTAACAGGGAAACTGGTGAGAGGTTAACATGAATGGAGCTACAGACAGGAAATCCTGAAAGAAAATTGACTGCAAAATGCTTGATACCAGTATAGAGGCTCACAAAGCGACATGGCAACAACACTAAACATTTAGGTCAAGGTTCAGTGGAATTGTTCTGATCAAAACGTGTTGGAAATGGCTCAGTCAAAGTCCAGACCTGTGGCATGACTTGAAAGTTGCTTTCTATGCTCTCCGTCTGACATGACTGAGGTTACAAAGATTTAGCAAACATTCAAGTCTCTAGATGTAAAGGTAGGCTACTTACTACCAAAAAACTTACATTTGTAATGAATCAAAAACTTGTTTTCTATAGCGTCGACTAAGAGGTTGGAGTGTGACGAGATCTTGTACAAAATCTCACCACATGAAAAGATCCCAATGTTTCTTGATGAGGTGACTGCTATGCTGAGCGCTAGCCGGTTATGGTCATCATGGCTTTGCTTTTTGAAGTTGTAACAACAGATGTTCAAACTACCCTTCAATAATCTGTTTGGCAGCATTTTTGGCTTACAGTAGGAACTATAAATGGTAACAGAGTCACAGACAAGACAGGATGTTAACAACACCTAAGCCATGCAAGTAGTTCAGATGCTGAAAGAGGCAGAAAGCATCACTATAACAACCGATGAGTGGATGAACCTCAGGACCTTTTTTGCGGCCTTAATGTGATCGTTGAAGTTTTCTTGAAAGTAATAATCTTTTCTTGTGAACTCAACATCATTGTCTTGTGACTTTTGGGCATTGATAAACCTCTACTCAGGGGAGTGAAATAAAAGCACACATCATACCATTCAGACTTTTATTTTCTGAAAACGACCTACAACCATGTGTGTTAATCTGGTCTATCCCATGAGATTCCAATGAAACGTCTGTGGTTGAAGCGTGACAAAACACGAACACATTCAAGGGGGGATGGGAGGGCGCGCACTTTCACGAGTCATTGTTGGTTTGAGTAAAAAGAGCTGTAGCAGGAAACATCTGGTGCAGGAGTGAAGATGATTGCCACCAGTGACAAAAGTTGACTTAGAGAGAAGTTACCGGGCTTTGAGGTTTTACATGACAAAACGATGCCCCACTCCCCCTCCGGCTACGGTTGTGTAAAGATGATCTTTTTCTTGACTTTAATTGTTTAATTATTCTTGCGGCTCTGAGGAGATTGCGCTGCATCTAGCTGATTTCCCTTTGGCAAAGCCGGCGATACACCACCTTGGGTTGAGCCACATTCTCTTGACACTCTCATCAAGCCTCACTCACGCTGGAACAAAAAAAAAAAAAAAAAAAAGCCCACAGATAAACAAAATAATCTGTCTGCATTTTAAACCCGAATAATGGATATTTTAAATTAATTTAATACAAACAAAGCAAAAAAAAAAAAAAAGCCCACAGATAAACAAAATAATCTGTCTGCATTTTAAACCCGAATAATGGATATTTTAAATTAATTTAATACAAACACTGCTGTGAAAAAGTGTTTGTCCTCGTAGATTTCTTCTATGAATTTTTTTTATTTTTCTTTATCGTCTTACTTCTATGTTCCAGATTATAACAGATTTTAATATTGGATAAAGAATATGATGAGCAAATGAAAGAGCTAAACTAACCAAACTGGCCTAAGCAATTGTCCTTCTTGTCAAATCATGATTTTACTTTGAATTACCTTGATTTTTATTTTTATTTTTGGTTAATATTTTGTGAACTGGTTAGACAAAAGTGCATTTTTTGGGGGGGGTTGTTTTTTTTTTAGTAAGTATGTGACCTGTTGTTACATCTTGAGTAAAACATACACATTTCAGAAAAAAAGTGGAAAACATGATAGTGAGAGTATGATGATCTGGGGCTATACTAGTAATTCTCAAAATTGTT
>NW_006800352.1:62196-108428 GCF_000485575.1 Poecilia formosa
CTTGAATTGTTAAAAAAAAAAAAAAAAAAAAAAAGCCCACAGAAGATTGCAAAGAATGTCTTTTCCACCAAGGAATGATTAATTGATTTAATTGATTAAAACAGCGAGAAATTCAGAAATGAATTTGAAAAGAGGCCTCACAGGAAAAGCTTTGTTTGTTCCAGGCCTATTTTAATGAGCTTTTCATCACTGGGCAAGAAAAATTACTTTCTGTGTGTGTGTGTTTTGGGGGGGGGGTAATTATGGCTAGTGGAAGTAAGGAGGAGGAGGTGGAGGGTCAGGATGAGGGAAAGAAAAGTGGGAGGAGTGAGGATTCCCTGAGAAATTGATCATCTCCTTTCCTCCGCTGAGATCTCTCAGTTGTGTGGCAGTTTCCAAGCAGCTGCATTATGAGAAAAGGGGAATAGAGAGAGAGAGAGAGAGAGAGCATGCACACATCAATATGGTAGAAAACTATTTCTATGTTCAAACAGAGACCGGAGAGCATCAGATCTTGATACTCCCCACAGGGGTAATCTCAACGAGATGAAAAGGAGACCGCGGTCCTCCTTAATGAAGCTTGTTTGTCCTGTGGGAACCGGCATTCAGCGCGGTGGTTAACTTCAGATTAAGGATTCACTCCGTGTTCCTCTCCATTGACATGACACTGAACTGCAGAGAGGCTGGCTTCATCCTTCAAGTTGTACACACTGCAGGCAGTCCCCTAAACCAACCACATGCGGGTCAATATTAAAATCTCACGCTCATATTAAAATAGTTCCTACAGTGGCCTGGCCTCATCTGTAAATTTTGTGACGCACCACGGGAACCGCCTTCAGTCCATATATGTACATCCTGTCTGTGGGAGAGATGTGTATTTACTTAGCTGAGCCAGCTGATGAGTGGAGATTAGAGTTGAGATGATCCAGATACAGAGGAACCACTCCCAGATGACTGCAGTAAGATCTTTAAGTGAAATCTTCTAAATGAGTTAGAGGCTACCTTCCTAAAACCATTAAAGGAATTTGTAAAGCCTCCACTTCCTTAAAATGTCTTTTAGTTCATCTTAAAGTTCATGACTCCTTGAGTTGCAATTTACCGACTTGTTGCTTATCTTTTATTGGTGATTTGTTTCGTGTGTTCCAGTCCTCCTTACTTGTGTGATTCGTCTTTGTTTCAAACCATGAGCTAATTTTCTATGAATATGCTAGAACTTGATTTGTTTCCTCTGCCCCCACCCCCACCAAGTTCATGCTAATAACTTTGGGAAACAGAAGCAAGTTGAGTGGTGGGTTTCAGTGACAATTTACAGAGTTAACACTAAAGGTGACCTACAACAATCGAGCAGCAATAGAAATTTTAATGGTTAAATAGTGAAACATGATTGATGCTGCACCTGATACATGGTCAATCTTTGATTTCCAGAGCAACTTCAGGAATTATGCACTGACGAAAAAATAAATAAAAGCCCCATGTCAAAAAAGAGTTTTATGAACGTTTGGGCTACACAATATATAGAGAAACTCAAAGTATATTTTCAGTAATTACTGATCTTCATAACAGCAGTGATAACATCATGGTATGGTCATTTGTAGCGGATTGACAGTCCTTTGAAAATGATAGGGGTCAAGTTGAGGAATTTGATTTTGACCAAGGTGGCTTCTCGTGGGCGGTTATGAACAGTCTGAGGTGTGATGCCTCTGTTGTGCAGACCAATAGTCTCATCAGCTGTGTGTGTCGCTGGTCTTAGCCGATCCCGCAGATGGACGAGCCGGATGTGGCGATCTTGTGCTGGAGTGGTCACACGTGGCCGACGAGGATGAGGTCGATTTGCAGTAGTGCCAGTCTGTTGGAAACAAACTCTAAAACGGCCTTTGGTCCGATAATGGACATTGAGTCATGCAGCACCTCTCTGGTGAACAACGCTGCATCCAACAATGGCACGCTCCCACATAACTTGTGACATCTGAGGCATTATGACTTGAGACAAAACTTGTCATTTTGGGGTGGTCTTTTATTGTCCCCATTCCAAGGATTGTCCAGTTGTTGCTCATTTTGTCTGGACATGCCCCACCCATGCACTGAGTAAAAACACAACTCACTGAGTAATGCTCACTCACAGCAAGTTGGATTAAAAATTATACACAAATCAATATAAATATTACTTTTGTGCAATAAAATGTCAGCAAAAGCTCATTCACACCTTCCCAAATGAACCAGGCCTTTTAGACAAACAGACCAGAGTTCAATTAAAGCATACTAAACAGGACTGGTGTGAATGCGCCCTTTGTCTTTCCAGTCCAGATATACAGTGACATACAGCACTCTGGCTCATCATGCAGTGAGAATCTAAAACTGTCCATGTGTATAACTCGGTGGTCAGCTACGGACGACTCCTCACAAATATTAATGTAGCTAAAAAACATCCACTCACCACTGGGTACTAGGTTTAACTACATAGCACATTGGTATAAACACTTTATGAGGGGACAGCCTATTAAATGGTAGTTCTTGATAAAAGTAACATTAGCTTTTGATTTTGGACAGAGAGCACCCTGTTGTTTCCATCTTTAAGAGTTGTGCTAAGATGGCTGCATAAATCTGCCTTATCTGCTAGCCTTCCATCATGCAACCACTTTATAAATGAGTGTAATGTGCTGGCGTTTCATAACACACCACCTGCATATCTGATTCCCAAACCTTCTGTCGTGTGACATAGTAAGCCTATCAGTAGACTCCATAATAAAATAACAAAATCAAACCAGTAGCCATGATTCCATATTCAGTTCAATGAACTGCGAGTCAACACACTCCAATTCATGTCGGCAGACTAGTGGTGCATTTTGTGGTTTGTGGTTAATTGAAGTATAATGTAATATAGTTACTTTACTCATATTTGCTTTTTGCTTTTGTTTTCCTTGTTAACTTCTCATGAAGTCACAACTTGAATTGTTAAAAAAAACAAAAAAAAAAAAAGAAGTAGTGTTATTCATGTTAGTTCACCAAACTAAATCTCCATTTTATTAACCAGATAACCAGAATCAACAACCTAAATTCCTTTTCCTGCATCACAGAATTTTGGTAATAAATGGTAATAGATGCACTAATAATCAGATCCCATAGTGTAATAAATCTGTAGAAGGTGTCAGTATCAATCCAGTGGTCTGAAGATAGGAGAGACAAAATATGGGGCTATCATAGATTACGTCAAATAATCATATGCTCAGCTGATGTAGGACTGTCTACTGCAGTGTTTCTCAACCCTGGTCCTCAACGCCCCCCTGTCCTGCATGTTTTCAGTATTTCCCTTCTGCCACACACCTGAATTCTACCTCTGGGTGATTAACAGGCTTCTGCAGTACTTGATGGTGATGCAATCATTTGAATCAGCTGTTGTGGAATAGAGGTACATCTAAAACATGCAGAGCAGGGGGGCGCTGAGGACCAGGGTTGAGAAACACTGGTCTACTGTCTGTCAGACTTTTGCCACATAGAGAGATTATATGTTATGAATGAAAAGTCTATGTGCAACAGTAACTTGGGATCAAATTGGAAAACTGTTTATTTTGTCACTAAAAGGGCTGATGTGACCCCGAGTTAGGTAGTACCCCAGAATAACAAGGCAGAGAAACTCAATTGGATTCAATTTATTTATACAGCATCACTTCATTCTTGAGCACTTTACGAGATTCACCATCCATTGTCTTGGCACTGCCCATCTCCAGAGGTTGGGCGAGAGGCCGGGCACACCCTGGATTTAGCAGCACACACCATGTCATTTCTAAAAAAAGTTTATGTAAGCAACAGCAGATTGCATCAATTTTTCCAGTTCACTGCAATCCCTCATCCTGAGTAAGCACTGGGCAATGGAGAAGGAGAACAACTCCCTGTTGAGAGGAAGAAACTTCCAGCTTATGATGTCTGAAAAGGTTTCCCAGGTTTGGACTGTGCTTCTTTGTGATCACACAGCACAGAGAAAGCAAGAGAGAGGGAGAGAAATGGACTAATTTTGTGAGTACACACATAGTGCACAGTTGTGCAGTAATGTGCTCTAATTAGTGCAGAACTGTGGATTACAACATATCCAGCAGTGGTGTGATTCCAGTTAACTCTGCAGTCAGAACTTGGATTCAGGAATTACGTCAAACCTCAGTTTCACCATGACTAAGTTTTAGTCATGACAGCTGAAAAGGATCTAGTTCTCTTTATTTTGCACCTTCAATCGCTGTAGGAACATGTTAACAACTTGAGGCCGCATGCCCCCATGTGGCTAAACTTAAATGACATACAAGTCGTCATCAGAACAGTAAATGAGCTTCTTTTTTATTTTTTTTTTTAAACAGTGGCTATTGAGATGTATGTGCTAGGCAGCCATTGTGAATATTGTACACAATATTGTGTATTTAGTTAGATTATTGACTTGTGGGGAGCTTTACCTTCAATTTTCTTCTACAAACTTGGACATTTTTAGCCTTGTAAAAGCCAGCCCTTTGTTCTACGCTTTGCTTCATACAAAGGGTTTGGACGCTAGTCGTGGACTCTGTTGAAGTTTTACCCAGTCACTAACGTTTGTCCGTGACATATGTAACGAGCCAGTTCAATACTATGAAGCATACCAGAAATTGCCAGTGTTGAAAACAACTATTCTCCACTGCAGAGAGACAAATGCTGAGCTAAACAACATTTGTCTCTGCTCTCAAAGTTAGTTCAGTATTTGGAAGCGTGGTCAAGACAGACTAAACGACCTTGTTAACTTCCTCCGCTGCTAATGCTAAAAGTAGACACTACGATATAAAACAGCACAGAAATTTGATGTCGTCATTCTTGTACTATTCATTGAGAGGCTCGATTGAAGTTCTACCAGAGAAATCCAGGTCAATGGGAGAAAACCCAGACGGAGAACTGAGAGGAGATGAGAATCAAGTGGAATTACATAGAAACGTAATGACCAGGCTTGGAAATGTCAACATGTGAGCAAAAACAGAATTTGTAATTACCTGCATGATTCAACCAATGAATCGGTGCCAACTGATAAAAATGTGTTTTAGTTTTTTTCATTTTCTTTTTAGACCAACAAACTATGCAAGTCTTAATTTAAAAAGGCTGTCAAGATGGTGACACTCAGAAAAGATGGTATGAACTGTCGTGACTCTTACTGATTTACATTGTAGTCCCACAATTAAAGGTTCCCAGTTTCAGATTTAGGGTTCAGGATGGATTTGTACACAAACTTTAGTAGAAAATATTCATGACAGGTTAACTAATGAATGTAGGTGTAAATGTACAGCATTGTTCCTGGGAAATGCTGCCTGATACGATACAAGAACATAATAGCTCCATCAAAACAACAACAAAACAACACGTAAAAAGGTATGAAATGTATCCGTAATTTAAAAACAGATGAGAAATTAAAGCAGAGATGTAAAATTAAAAATCAGTCTTTCTATTAAGTGCTTTAATCGCCACATAATTGCCTCTGCACACCATTTCAGACTCTCTGCATGCGGACATGGTACAAACACAAACAGAGCGCCATGTGTTGCCTCTAACAACAATGCTTTAATGAAATGTCGCGAATCCTTAATGAGTCTCAATGTCTCGTGATAAATTTCATAATTATTCAACCCCAACACAACCGGAGCAGGAAATTCATCAGTCAAAGCAAATTAGTTGGGATCCATTAGGGTTCAGTGTCTTGTAGGGACATTCACTTTATTAGCTTCTTACACCCATTGCCATAATTGAGAGCATATTTCATTTGGCTCGAGCTCCACTTTACTAAATGACTGCTCTTTCCTCTTTTCTTTTTTTTATTTTTTATTTTATTTACAAAGTGAGGCTCTGTCCTGCACAACGTCCGTACGATAGCTTATGTAAAACCAAGACGATGCCGTTCTCCTCGGAAAGTTTCACCTTTTTTTTTTCTCTTCTTTCTCCTTGCTTCAATCCATTTGTCTGAAACCCCAAACGAGACGAGAGCAAAGACGAACTCGCCAATAATGAAAGAATGTTTTGTGTCTTTGGCGAGAAAGGGCCAAGCAGGTAGCCCGTTGTTGATCAGCGGCACGCGGTGGCAGAGGGTAATTTCTTTGGGATGACTGACGACGGCTTCCACTCACAGACGCCTCTCTTGTTTTGTCTTGGGGCTGCCTCGGGGTGTGCCTCTTCCCTCACTCCCCTGCCTCGCGTTTTTGACAACCTGCAGACATCTCAGATGAGTGGCATTCTTCCCACAGAGACACGGAGTCTCAGACTTAGGAAGAATGAACAGTAAATCCTCCCTGTTTGGTGTTGAGACCAGGAGATGCTGAGTGGCAGAGAGAGTGACACCAGTGGAGTTAACTGATCTTAAGATTATGGTTTTAAGATGAAATATAATGTGTTCCTTTATAATAATACAACTGCAATTTAAAAGCACCGCAAAACAGCCCATCTAGTTTTGTTGCGAGTTCTATTTTATTTTTTTTAATGCTAATTGGTTATTTTTTAATGCACAGCATTTATCAACCAGAAGGATTTGTGGCCAGTTTATTAAAAAAGATTCTGGTCTGAATTAAATGTATAAGGAGTAGAAGACTGTTGGTATCAGTAAAACTCAAGAAAAATAATAAACTTATTGTAACCAGGCTTTAAAAGCTAAGAAGTGTTTTATTTTAATAATATTTATTGGTTCATTACGCTACTCAAAAATGTTGAACTTTTGCACTAGCACCAAAGTATTTTATGGTGATTATGCATGACAGGCAAAATAATGCAGAACTAAAGTAGAGAAAAGATAAAACTGAAGAGTAAAAATCTGAAACTCTGCTCTGTCCTCGATGAAGAACATCCCCACAGCATGATTCTGCCACCATCGTGTTTTACTTTGAGAATGCCATGTCCACACAGTCATTTTCAGTAAATTTGGATATTATTGAAAAGTTAACTTAGTAAGTTAATTTCCTAAGTGAAACACATCAAATAGCTTAATTCCAAACAGATTGATGTTTTCTGTTAACTATGATAATTTTCTGCTTAGAACTAATGGAAAAACATTTAAGATTAGAACATTAAATCAGGCTAATGCAAGCTTCCTGCTTTTTATCAGTTTTCTGAATTTTTTATTTTTTATTTTTAAAGGAAAATTTATCTGAAAGCCAACCAAACTTTAAAGCACAATTTGGAGTGTTTGACAATTTTTTTAGTTAGTAATTTCTATAAATAAAGCAATTTTAGTTAGTAGTTAGATTTTAACAAGGTCAAGTTTAAACAAGTCTGACAGTGTGTATTCAGTTAGTAAATTTAAACATGCTGATGGCTAAAATGTAAAAGATTAATATTTATATATAGTTGTTGTGCTTATTGATTTGAATCTTCTTCCCTCAGTAACAGCTTCCTCACCAAAGTGTGTTAATTTTAGTGCAGCCTGGCAGTACTTGCTCATGGTGCCTTCAGTAATCATGAAAAGATGGAATATTTGACTCCTTTGTTCAGCAAGTCACTAGTCAGGGTTAAATTATGATTTTTGACCCTGACTTGATTTGTTCTTCCATCCCTAGAAAAAAATTTTGGTAAAAATCTCCCAAGGTTAAAGAGTGGTTTTTTCCCCCTTTTTCTTTCTTCTTTTCAGAATTATTAAGGGACGCTGCATTTTCCACAGCAGCAGAAGGACTTCATTAAGGCCTTGTAGTAATGTTCTAATCTTTTCCTTCCCACATCATGGCTGTGTTTGTCCAAAAAGCCTCCGCTGTGGAGCTGACCTGATTGGAAGGTAATAAAAATCTAAGTCGAACAAAGGATAGAAATAAGCTACATTCAAGCAAGCACGCAAACACACACACACGCACACAGAAAAAAGCACCCTTATCATCCCTGTTTCATTTAGAGTTGATTGCTGTCGGATTATAATGCAATCACCACGCTGCGTGAGCCGTAACTATGGGAACTGGTTTTAACTGTTTATCTTGCCAGAGATCTTAATTTAAGTTTGAACACTCTGTATCACTTTAGATGTGAGAGACATGGGAAATTGACAAAAAGGGGGAGGGGGGGGAAAGGGGGACAACAAAGAGCGAGGAGGCAATGGGAGCTGTGGAAAAAAGGGAGAAAAAAAGAAGAAAAATGAAGAAACAGACACGTTCTTGTTCTGTCTGTTGTATTTCATTTGCAATTTGCTCTGTCTTTGAGGGGGAAATCAATTTATGATGACAATCCGCAGGGTAGTCATGAAAGGAGAGGAGCTCCTTTGCCATGGGAAAATTTCTCCTGGAGAATGTCACTAATCTTGGTAAAATGAATCATTCACACTTTATTTGGACATCTGTGTTAGCCCCCCTTCTCCTGCCTCCCCCCCTCGACTTTCATTCATTTGTGACAGTTTTATTACTAGTTGTGCAGGTGGCTGGGAGCTCAGGAGTCAAACAAGAATGCCACATGGAGATAGTCCAAAATGCTGAGCAGCTCTCTGGTCTCTAGTGACGTTTCCTCTGCACTGCTCAGCTCAACCATCACCGTCACAGCGGCAGCTTCTGCTAGCAAACCGTTAATGCCTGAAGACGCACACTGGATCAAAATCAAGACCTTTTATTCTCCCCCTACATTTGGAACTGAAGCCTTTTCATCAAAGTTATCTAATATCTAATGTGTGGACAAAGCCAGACAGAACCTAACCTTAAAATAGTAAGTTCAATGGATCTGCGAAAAATGTAACTGTATTTGTCAAATCTAAGACAGATGAATATATTTTGACCAACAATTGAAAAATGTGTTGAAAAAGCTCCTACTTTCAAGCCAAATATTCAGTATTTTTGACTCAACTATAACTTTGTAGTATGAAAAAAAAGTGCTAAAGCTGGTGTAGTCTTTCCTATTATGGCGCATTGAAAAATGTGAGTTTTAGAGGAGCTGTATTATGTGTTTTCCAGGCATATAGTGTCATTTTATAGAACAATCGAGTACCTGTATACATCAGTTGTTAGAAAAATGTTAAATATATCAAATATGACTTAATAGAAATTTTACTTCCTAATTTAATTCTTTGAAATTGAGCCTCTGTATCTTTAAAAACTCCTACTTTTTCTGAAACCTTCAAGAAGTCATCACAACATGGCTCCTCTATTAACCCTTTAACTTTTTCACCAGCATCTGAGAGGTAGCTCACATAATGAGCTCAGGAGATGCACACTTCCACCAGGCTAATTGCTGCTGGCTAGTCTGAAGAACCTGAGTGGCAGTTAAGGCAGAGGGATGCTCTGTGAGGCCGAAACTCTGGAAACTGCAGCTCTGAGGAGGAGCTGTGTCTCAAAGGCGGGGCTAGGTCCACACAGGCGTTTTGCACACCTGACTGGTTGCCACAGGAGATTAAAGGATTTCTCAAACATGCATAAAAGAATCAAGGCAACACTCCAGGGATGTTTTTGATGAGGGAATAACATTATAACACGATGTAAAGCTAAAATAGAAAAAGTCAAGTTTACATAATACTGTATTAGAGTCTAAGCATGAAAAATTGAGGGAAATTTTGTGGAGCTTTTCTGATTAGAAACATCTAATTTTCTGACACATTCGAGTTAATTAAAGGAGCACCTGCAGATGTATTTTAAGGCCCCACCTGGAACACACTGCTGTCTTGTTTGACATGATGGGAACGTAAGCACAGATCAGCCAAGACATCAGGAGCTATAGTCTGGCTCATCCTTGGCCTTGGAAACACTTTACCGATGGCTGAAGATGCCGTGTTCATCTGTTCAACCACTTTCATACAAGTGTAGACATGATGGGAATGTCAAAACATCATGCTGCTCAGGAAAGAAACGAGTGTCCCAGAGATTAATAAAGACGTTTTCGTCCAAATTGTGCAAATTGAACAAAAACTAAAGACAGTGTGAAGTCCGCGGGCTTAAACTGGTACGACAGAGTCATTAGCCACAGTGAAATGTGTTCCTCAACTCACATAAGCTGAAATCCTACTCAATGAAGAGGAAGCCTTCACTCCAAAACAAACATTATGAACCCCAAATGTCAGTTTGCAAATGCACACAGGGACTAATACCTTCATCTTTGGAGCCATGCCCTGTGGTCTGATGAAACTGAAGTGGATAATGGCCATGGTTACATTTGGAGGAAAAAGGGGATTCTTATAAACCTGGAAACACCATCCCAACTGTCAAGTATGGGGGTACTGCAAGAGGAGCTGGTGCACTTCACAAAATAGACATCATGAGGAAAAGACATCAACCAGGAAGTAAAAGCTTGGGTGCAGATTGGTCTTCCAAAGTATGGAGTCAAAGTAGTTACAAAGTGGCTTAATGAACAACAAAGTCAATGTTTCAGTGAGGCCATCACAAAGCCCTGACCTCAGTCCTACAGAGAATTTGTGGCCAGATCGTATAAGGTGTATCCAAGCAAGGAGGCCTGCAAACCTTACGCCAGTTCTGTCAAGAAACCCAAAACGTTTGAGCCAAGTCATACAGTTTTAAGGCAATACTACCAAAGACTACCACTACTACTACTGAGGTCCTTCTTCTATTTTTCTTGTTAATTTTGTTTGTGTTTCTTTCACTTTTACCTGCCACTATGGAGGATGTATATATTTCTCCGATACAGTCGCCCTCTGATTATGAGAGTGAAAAGCATTCACAGTGTCAACCCTACATAGAATACTGTGTGAGTCCCATGAGCCTTTCTGTTGTATCGGGTCCTTGAGTTAAATCTTGCACTTTACCTCCTTTGGAAAAAAAAATCCATTATCAAAACAAACCGATAATAAATTCAATCCCACTTTTACTCTTTTTCTCCCACTCGTTCACTGTACTTTCCAGAAACACAAGTAGACTGAATTGTGAGCTGGCATGTGAAATGAAAGTGGCAAGGTCAGGCAAGATCAATAAGAAGTTAATTAATGAGGAGTATGCAACGTTGTGTAAGTATGGATTTCTGAAAAACCTATGAGTGTGTTCCAATAACTGAAATGTCACCAGCAATTGGGTGGTAAAAAAAAATCAGCCTACCTTTTAATTTACCTGGAAATAGTATCCTAATAAAAACGTTTGTATCATCAGCCCCCTGATATATGGTGGAGATTTTCTTCAGGACTCGTGTTTTGTACGGAACGAACCAATGAGGCTCAAGCAGACAAAATAGCTGTCAAAATAGCCTTGGTGTAAAGGACAAAAGACAAAATTACATGAATATAAATAGACATGAATATAGACTGTGTACATGTACTGGCCACTTTATTAGCAACACCTTATCTGGTTGGACTCCACTTTACTTTCAGAACCGCTTCAGTTCTTCACCAAGGTGTCTGAAGCATTTTTTAGAAACCTTTGGGTCCATTTTCATAGTTTTTCAGTCACCTGACATACTCTTTGATGTTATTCATAAAGTATTTACTTTGTCATGGTAACATAATAAAACGTGACTAAGTAGAGTAAAAATGTTTTTTAAAGTTGGTTTACACTTAAAATGTTTTGCATTGGTACACATAGTCATATTTAATAAATCAGATTTTTTTTTTGAAAGGTTCATTCTTTTCATTAAATCGATTGACCAATTAAACACAGATTAATTACACACAGATTGGCATTTACAATTAAGTTTTTCGGTTAATTATGATTATTTTCTGCTTACAGCTAATGAAAACACAACATTTAATATTAGGACATTACAAAAGACCAATAAAAAACACAAAAATGTGAACTTAATAAAAAGTATGATTCATACATCCTCAAACATTGGTATTTTCAAAAGACACTTTGAATCTGCAACAAAAAATGACTAAATTCGATCTGGACAGGCAAATATTGCCACTGTGACATTATATACATCCACTATAGTGGCAAGTAAAGAACAATATTTATTGTAGCTTAAGCAAATATAGCATCAACTTCCTAAAAAATGGCAATTTCTGTTTTCTTTTTCTTTTTTTTTGTGCCAAAAATAAGTTTAGCAAATAAATCACTCCCTTTTCACTGACAAAACATGATTTAGCAAAAAAACAAATCCCTTTTGGAAAAAAATTACTTAGGCCATTATTTTAGGAAGGTGACGCTTCGTAAGCCATAAATCTGGTTGACTTTGGAATTTACATTAGTATTGATTTGAAACAATGTCATGTAGTATGAATATTTTTTTAAATCATAGACATCCAATGCAGACTAAATGTAGCAGCCTGATGAAGAATGCACTTTAGTATTATCGCATTTTTAATATTACCCCATCATTTCTGCATATCTTTAGACCTGTAAAAGCTCGCATCAGGCTTGCCTGTGTGCTGATTAGTGCATCTCATAGCAGAGCGACTATATTTCTTACCGGGACGTGGAGCTCCTGTTCGAACAGGATTGGTATCTGGAGTTCATGGAGGCCACTGGAGTAGAGTGAACTTTCCTGAATCAGTTGAGATTTCATGAATTTCTACCAAGCCCATCACCAAACAGAAGGAGAAGTTGTAAACAGTGACGTCGATTTTTTTTTTTATTTTAATTTTTTTCAGTCTGCCTACAGTTGTAGTTTTAGCAATGGCAGTGAAATGAGCAAAGCCATTCGGTAGGTGTTGGCCACTCTTCCAACTGTTGAACAATTAAAGTCAGAGCAAGAGGAACGTTTAAGACATTTTGTTGATTGTGACCCTACTCTTCATGTTTTTTTTTTCCAAGTAAGCATAGCTTCATTCCTGACCAAGTGACTCACTATTTGTATTCACAAGCAATTGAACAGGTGAATGTGCATCACGATAGTAATGCATCGCACACAGGGCAGAAAATCTAATGTTTCCTAGTTTACTGTAGAAGCATATACTAACACATATTGCCTTTGACCTATAGAGTTGCACCTATATGAGACAGACGGGTTATAAAACAACCGAGTGCAAGTTTTTTTTTCTCTCATTGTGTGTCGAACAGAGCTTGCGGTATTGTTCGAGCTCCCAAAGTTTGCACGAGAAAAGTTGTGCCGCGAGAGAGAGAACAAGGATAAAAAATTAAGTTCTGATTACAATTATGGGACGTGACACTTAGCTGATTTCAAATCAGCGAGGCCAAATTTCACAAAGCCTGTCAATGGTGGCAGCAAGCTCGCCAGATCCCTCCCCAATCAAAAGTTTGCTCTATATAATTTTACGCAATCAGATTTCTCCACAGTCATCCAGTGCAATCAGGTAATCAGAGGGGAGCATTAACAAGACAAATGGGGTTTAAAAAGTGGGTGCACTCTGTTTGCAGGAACTTCCTATGGAGAAGCCCCCTCCTCTCCTTGATTACTCCTATCACCCTCATACGGCGCAACATCCCCGGTAAATAGCGTTCTACTACAGTAAAGGCTGTATGTGCATTGGGAACAAATGTGACTGACTTTACATGGAAAAAAATAGACACAATTGTTACCCTTAGGGCTATTTATGTCAAGTGATTAAATGTCCGAACTAACAATTTCATCAGATGATTCATATTGTGTAAAGCAAAGGCGCTGTTGCCACTTTAACACCTTTCATTATATGAGAAATTCTGTTTCCCAGATTACACAGCCAGGGGTTGTTATACCGTGCTTGTCTTTGCATGCAGGCTCTATGTATGTTGACTGAATTTATTATTCTTGGTGCTTACGTACAATCCTGCCCACATGTGACTATCCTGGAATAGTACATAAACTTTGATGGGGTGGAATTTTTTGGTGGGCTTTTTCACTTCATTTTAAGTGTTTACTGTTTGGATTTATATAATCAGATTTCTAATGAAATGGCTTAAAGCTGCATTATGTAGCTTTTATAAAAAAAAAACAAAAAACAAAACATTTTGTTACCCTAAGGGTAAACAATTGTGTCATTTGTTAAAATAGTCACTATGTCTTGAATGTATGAGACTGCTCCCTTAGGAACAACCAATCAGAACCAGGAGGGGGGTCTTAGCACTGCTCACACCCCTCCCCTTTCTCTATAACTCCATACATCTAGCTACCCACAACGGAACCTGCCATGAATGGTAAGGCTAGTTAGCATGGACATGATGACGGCAGATAAATGGGTTTTCCTGTAACGGTAAGTTGCTTCTCCGCCATTTGAACCCTACAAGACGCTGTATTCGTAAACTCGAGGAAGACAGAGAAGCTACATTCTTACACAGATTGTCTGTCTTATACTATATTATTATGACATGGTGACAGTTTTAACAAATATATGAAAAATAACAACATGGCTTTGTGAAAGTTATATAGTGCAACGTTAAAACTGTAATAACCTGATAGAAAGTGGATGCTAAAAGAAGTTAGCTAGCTTGTTAGCTAATGCCATCTAAAAATGAAACCTTTTAGACATCTCTTTCAGATTTCTATGGACTCCAGCATATTTCACTTTTTTATTACATAAACACACAAACATAAAGCCAATAGAGATTCATATGATAACACTTAAGATATCATTTAGCCTAAACCCAATAATGATGTTTTCATTGCATGACAGATTGCATAAATTCTAATCTCGAAAATAAGTGTTCAAATAAAAGTGTACTAAAAAAGTGAACACCATGTCGCTGAAAGCTGCTGAAAAGCCTTTACCATGATGACTTCGCTACATTCTATGTGTGTAACCATGTTGGATGCTAAACTAGAAGTCACTCAGCCAACCACAACTTTCCGACTCAGTATACAAGAGTTAGTTGTTTCGCCAACTGAGAACTTTGAAAATTCATCTTCCGAGGACAAAAAGAAAGCAACATGAAACCCGAGAACGACCTGTAGATCAGTAAATATCTGGACTGTACTGGATTTTACAGATGAGTTCAAGTGGAACAAAACAAATTATAAATTCAATATGAGTTATGCCATTAAAGTGGAGTTAAGTATTGTTGGTTAAGAGGTCACACAATAGTCTTAAATATTAATGAAAGCTGGTTTCACTGAGGATGACAAATGAAAAAAAAAAAAATCTTCAAGGCAAAAATGTTTAATTCAAATTCTCCCAAATTTTCCCTCCAGCCCAGTTCCAGTACCACACTTCCAGTTGATAGACGAGACTGGCCTCTTCGCCTACACTTACCCAGTTCTTTGAGCAGCTTTTCTGGGCTCTGAAATAATTAGGGAGGACGATGTGAGGATGACAAAAGACAACAGGAAAATGAAATAGGCCCTCTCTGTGGGCCCTTAGGGTCTTTTGCAGCAATTCTAATTAAGCCCATCCAGAAACAGAGGAGCTCAGATTGAGGCAGTTTCTCATCAGAGTCCCACCATGAGCCCCTTTTGTCAGGAACACACAGCCAATTACAAAGCTCAACAATGGAGTGGGGAAGTCTTATACCCTCCACAAAGACCAGAGACTATGGAGAACTGCAAATATCCATCAGCGTGGAGTGACTTTGAAGAGAAGAAGAAAAAAAACAACCTCTCACCTTCCAAAGAAGTGAAACCAAATATGCTTTCATGTGTGTGGCCCCAAATTGGTGGACACAAAACTGGCGGGTTCAATTCCCCGTGGCTCACGTGCCAGAGTAATTATATGTTTCCACAGCAACCGCGCGCGCGCATCGTGTAATAGAGCGGTTCCACAAATATGTGTGGTCCGCTAATTAAATTGAAATAAATTTGGGAGTGAAGTAAAATACGGACGGATCTCCCTCAGCGGAGCCAAAGATAACCCGACTTTGTTGTTCATCTTTGCATATTAGTCTGCGGGCTTGCCAAGCCATACATTATGGAGCTGTCTCTCGTTTTATTCATTGTGCAGTGCACTGAAAGTAATTACCCAGAGATAAGTGTTCCTCCATCAGGGCCCACTCGCAATGCTCCCTCAGCAATCTCCTCAGACAGGGGGCCCGTCTCGGGCCATTTGGGCGGCTTCGTGGTGTGGCGTGGCGTGGGGGTGAGCTTTGTGCTTGCCTGCGTTCGGATGAGGCCTTCCTGACAGTCACAGTCAGGTGAGCCAATCTTTCAATCAGACATCCTATTTACTATTGCAAAGCTCCGCTGGCCTGTTTCATTTGGAGCCGCCTTGGGTCGCTTGCGATGAAAGCAGATAAAGCACTAGATCCCACCTTATATTTCTGTCCATAGAAGAAGGAAAATGCACGGAGTTTATTTCTTTCTTTGCTCATCAAACCCAGAGATCTGGAGAGAAATTAGACGGCTTGTCACAAGGTGAAATTAGGTTTCTGAGGAGGGAAGACAAAGGGTAAGTGAGGGTTAGAGGAATGCTTGTACGAAAAAATCAATGAGTGTAAGAAAAACATACTGTTCTGTGTTGTGACTTTGTACCCAGGATGTTTGAGCTAGGTGAATATGCAGTCCCTCTGAAATCAATACGAGCCAGAGAAACAATAATTCCTTGTTCTTATGGCTGAATGACTGAGACTCGATGGAATTAAATTAATCTTTGATTTTAACACAAAACAGTGTTAGACAAGCATTAAATGAACTTTACATGTAAGCATTTTGTTTTATCTTACACAGTGGTAATGGTGTGGAATTTCCTCCCAACCCCTGCATTAGCATGTTAAAGATGGAAAGTACATGTTTTCAGCAGTACACAGTCATTTCAGGGCAGATCACTTCATAAAAGAAATATGATGTGTTGATGCTGAATGTTCAGTGGGTTTTCCTGAACAAGGCTTTTTGAATTCTTTTGTAACTTGTTTCTTGTCATCAGACTAATCTTAATTCTTTTGTAAATGTGAAAAGTAGTTTTAAGCTGACATTTATTAATGGAAGATGCTAACCAAAGCAACCTGATCTGTGAGAGAAAGTTATTGACCGAGACTTAGCTTCCAAATGTTGTACTTTGACATTCTTTGTCAGCATAACATCTTTTCAAAGCTTTTATGGACCATCAAGGCATGATTTTTGACAAATTTAACATGGTCTTTGGTGTTGCTTTTGGTTAACAGGAATTTTGGCTTAGGAAAATCTAAGATGCTAAGTTAGCTCTTAGCTAACTTAGCATCTAACTTGTGCAGAGTGCTTTGTAGTGTAGACAACATGGGGCTCGGTATTTTTTTCACCTGCGACTTGCATTTCAGCACCCTCTTGTTTGAATTGAAAGGGCTGAACTTTAATTATTGTGCAAAAATTACTGTTCTGGCCGGTTTGAGCTAGCCCCGTAGGACTTAGCATATCATCTACCCATGATGCGTGGTATGGTAAACAACACGGCAACATCTATTTTACTTCAATTTTTAAAAATTAACCATTGTAGTATTTTAGTTTTAATGTTTTTAAAACATGACATAATTCCACTTTGACCTCGGTGTAGCTTTCTGATTAATGGTTAGCTAAAAGGTTAGCCAGCTACGACCGCAGGTATGGTCCTTCCTGTTAACATTCTACAGAATTTTTTGTTCTTTATCTCATTTTTAATGCTTTTAAAGAAACAGTCTGTATACAAATTTGCTTTAGTTACATTTCCAGTATCTGTGGACCAGGTTTAGACATTTGGTAATAATAATGTCATCGTGAGTCATGCGATAAACTAGCCCAGTTTATTTGAAACACTGCACAGCAGGTTGAAATGCTGCATGGGTTTTTATACGGGTTGCCCTCATTTGTCTTGTTGCTGTAATTTGTTTTTATCAGTGTGTGTGTGTGTGTGTGTGTGTGTGTGTGTGTGTGTGTGTGTGTGTGAGCATGGTTGCTAAATAACATATTTCATCTCGTGTCTATCTCTGATCTGAACAGCTCATGAACTTATTTTTGCCTTCAAAAACACATTTGTAGAGTCACTGCAGCAGCATTGTCTGGTTATTGCTCTGCTCTGCATGTCCTACAGAGGTGCGGACGGCAAGTTAGCTGACATAAAACACCTTGGTCATCTGGTGTAGGTCGTTGGTGGGGATGAGCCACTCCATCTGTCAGCCCTCCCTCTCCTCACCATAAAGGATCTGAAAGCACTACATTTAGGCAGCTTGGCCTAAATGTATAGGTCTCAGCCTTTCCTCTCCTGTGTCCCCAAACAGTTGTGGTTCTTGATACGGATGACATGGGAAACCGCCCAGGGCAGCATCTTGTGGGGTGACAATATGAGCGCAAAAGTTTTATCGAAAAGTTGTTTTGTTTTTTTTCCTGAAATTGCCATGTTTTCATTAAGAAATACAACTATAGATTTTCCAACTCATTTGTGGTTTATAGATGGCTAATAAAAGTTATTTAACACAAGGTGTTTTGTTCAAAAGATTTTGTTAAATGTTATTAAAGCCGCCATCATGTGCAATGGAGAATTTTGATAATTTTACATTAGGTTAGCGTGTATGTTAATAAGGAGTATTACTGTTTTATTTTTGTTAAAATGGTGTGTTTAAAACTAATGTGCTAACAGAAAAGACTCTTTCAGGAATTATGCTTAACATAGTTTTTGTACCTTTCAGAACAGCACACTAAGTCTGAATGGGAAGTTAAAATTAAACTCGAGAGAAAGTCAGAATAAGGGCATTTCCTTCAGGGCATTGATCGTTTCTTTTCCTTTGGACTTCTGGGATTTTGCCTCAGATGATCTCAGTGAAACCGAGTCTGACTGTGTCAGACAGGCACACAAAGAGCCAACGCATTTTTTATTTTTATTTCTACCTTTATTTATGCTGGGAAAGCTTTTCCTGAATGTGCTTGTTCTTTTCTTGCTCCTGCGACCCCAGACGTCCAGTGTTTGGCCTTGGAGTGCTATTAGAGGAACAAATGGGAGCAATATTGTTGCTTTTGGAAGTAAAATTTTTACTCCTCCTCTTCAGCTGCTTGGTTTTTCTAACTGTTGCAGAAAGTCCACCAAATATAAGCCTACTTATTTTTTTCTTTTAGACTACTGTTGTCTCAGTCGAAACCCCGAAATAAACCAATTTTTCTTTTACATAGCACATTCCAAAAGTATTCATACACCTTTAAAATTGGTCTTCATATTTTTCAAAGTGATACTATGCAATAGACCAACAAAAAGTAGTGCAGGATTTTGAAGTAGAAGCAAAACTATACATAAACTGCAAAAACACATTTTACCAATTATATTTTGTCTAGTTTTTAGTACAAGTATCTAGCATATCTACCAATAGTATACTTGTAATAAGACAGAAGCAACTTACAAGTAACTTTTCAGCATGATACTAAGGGCTAGTTTTAAATAAATAATTCCTTAATATTGATTTTAAAAAGTACTAATACTAGTGGCAGATTATTTCATTTATAAGAGGAGCAAAAATGTCTTGTTATAAGTGAAATAATCTGCCAATGGCACCAGTACCTTTTAATCAATATTAAGGAATTATTGATTTAAAATGAGCTTGTATATATTGTTGAAAAGTTACTTGTAAGTTAGTTTTGTCTTATTTCAAATGTGCAAAGATATCTGAACTAGAAACCAGACCAAAAGAATTTGGTATGATTCTTCTGGACGTTGGACGTTGTGATGAGACCACAACGTCCAGTTGTGGTCTCATCTGATCAGAGAACCTTCTTGTTGCAGCAAACTCCAAACAGAATGTCATACAGCAGTGCTGTCCAAATGTTTTGCACCAGGGGCCAATATTCCCAAGTTGAAAGTCCCCAGGGGCCAAAGTTAGGTTTTTTTCTTTTCTCTCCAAGCATTAACATAAAAATAATATTATTGTGATTTTTTTTTCTTCTTTAGCTGCACAATAATGAATGAAGTAATATTTTAATGAAGACAACAGTGGTATGATGTTTGCCTTAATGTTTACAGTTAGGTAAGTTTTTTTTTTTTGGGGGGGGTGGGGTCAATTATTTTCTAATTTATGTATTTTTTTTATAAAATGTTTTTAGTTTATTTCCAGTAACAAAAAAAGATAATTTTATTTTAAAAATTTTGCTATGTTTAACCCAAAGTGTGCTTCTGAGTTAAAAAAAAATATTGCCATATGTTTGTGGCCCGACTTTCTATGAAATAAAAGGGGGAAAAAAGATTAAAAATTATTTGCTCTTTAAATTTTCCATTTAAGATATAAACTTGCCATGAAAATCTTTTCAAAAACATTTACAAAGAGCATCTGTCTACATCAGAGGGCCGCACTTTAGACACCCTGTGCTTTGTAGCCTTTTTACAAAATAGTTTTTTTTCTTGCAATTCCTCCATAAAGTATATATATTTTTTAGATTGCATAACTAGCTGTATACTACTTAATGCTAGTCTAGCACACTAAATAAATAAAAATCAAAAGTTTTTCTGTTTTTTTTTTTTTACTGTGATGAGACATTAAAGACATAAATTTTCAAGCCAGTCCTCAGTAAACACCACAAGCAGACAGTAGCTTTTCACCCTCTCCCATTCTGTCTGACTGGTTTCTGAACATCGTCATCGTCGGCCAGAAAGGAAAACCAAACAAACTCCGTCTTTCAGACAAGACAGTAATGGCACCAAGCATTTCCTGGTGTCACATGTTTCATCTCTGGGAGACTGAGACAGTTCTTCCTTTCACAATAATGAAACACGAGATGCCAGATAATCTCATAAATATGTGTCGTATTCCTTTTTCGGCACTCTGGAGAAAGAGGCAGGCCTTTGTTTGAGGGGCTTCCTGGCCCACAGGAAGTGATTGCAGTGTGACAGTGAGGAACACTCATCTCTTAGAAAAAAAAAAGGGAGTGGGGGGGGAATGCTGGAAGACGTATCCTTTTTGATCAAGGCCTGCTGATGGATCAGTCGGAGAAAGGCAAATGGGGATCATACCGCGGCCCGATGACAAGGAGGCCAATTTTGATGTCCCTTTTCTCTCGTTGCGGCGCTTCTCTTTCAAGCCAAAATCTGCCTGAGCAGCCTGGGAAAATGGCCTTTTTACCCACCCTCATAGTCACACAGTTGACAGGACGACTAAGCTAAAAGCGAATTCACATGAACGCCTGGGCTGAAGTAAAAACGAGTCCTTCATCTTTTCTGGCTGCAAAAAAAACAACATGAGGAGAATAGAGGGATTTTTGTCCTGAAACATCAGAAAGGAAAACTGGACTCAGGGAGGAATAGGGCCATCTGCGAGCAAAAACAAAATTTCACAATTGTGGTGTCTGCGTTAAGTAAGAAACTCAATCAGAATCACTTGTGGATAATTTTAACACAATAACACATTAAAAAACATGCCTCGCCATTATCCTCCTACCACTTCCTGCTGTCTTCTTCATTTCCACCACTAGTAACATCCAGTTGTTGATCCTGTGACTCATGATGTAAAAAGTGTTTCCATTGGAGCTTCCTGAAATGCACTAATTTTGATGCGGCAGAACAACCACAAAAAAAGTGAGTTTTTTCTAAATTGGTGTGTTTCCATTAATTCAGCAAATTTATTTTCCTAATTCCAATTTGAGTGATTGTATGGTCAGTGGAAACACAGCTATAGGTTCTCAAACCTAGATGTGCTAACCCTAGACTTGCTTCACAACTTATTACTCACAGAACGTATTTAACTTATGGTGTTTTGTTCAAGAGATGTAACTCAGTTGTTGAAAAACACAATTTCGCAATTGTGGTGTTTCCCTTAACTAAGAAACACAATTAAAATCACACACGAATACTTTTGTTCATACAATAAGTCATTGAAAAACATACAATGCCATCATCCTCCTACCACTTCCTGTTGTCTTCTTCATGGTTTCCACCAGTGGCAACATCTGGTTATTGACAATACGACTCCTGTGATGTGAAAAAAGTGTTTCCATTGCAGTTTTGTGAAATAAATCATATGGCCCAAAAAAAACACCTAACCTACCGCCCAACTAACCCGTGGTGTTCTGTTCAAGAGATTTAACTCAGTTGCTGCGTTAACATTAAGAATGTGTGCAAAACTTTAATATCAGGCTATTGCTAAAAAAAACCCACAATTTTGCATTTGCAGTGTTTCCATTAACTAAGAAACATAATTAAGATCAGACATAAATATGTTTATTAATGCTGTGTCATTAAAAAACATGCTGTGCTGTCATACTTCTACTATCTTCTTCTTTTGCACCAGTCAACTGGTTGTTGATCACGTGACTCGTGTCACTTCAATATTTCTAGTGATACGATTAAAAAAAAGCCACCTAACCTAGCACCAAAACTTTTTATTGAAAAACAGCATTGAGCAAATTTATTTTTGAAATGTCGAATTGTGCCACTATGTGGTCGATGGCAATGCTGCTAGTTTTATTAAAGCTGTCATATCCGATAGTAGAAGTACAATTCTAATACCTGACTTTTCTGGCTGTGAAAAAAAAAAGAAAACAGGAAGAGAAAAGAAGGGATTTTTGTCCTAAAACATCAGAAAAAAAAAAAAACTGGACTCGGGGAGAAATAAAGGCCATCTGAGAGCGAAAACAAGGGAGCCGCTTTGTTTCATCCCAGATTGTTTAATTTTAAAATGTTGATCCATGTGAGAAACATTATATCTGAGCAGCATCAAGGTCCATATTCAGTGTAACCAGAACCTCAAAGGCCGCACATCCTCACGGTGTTTATAATGCATTAGTGGAACCAAACTCTACACTGTACTCTCCTCACAAATCCCACCTGGCCCATGTATTAGTTGCAGATGTGGCTCTCTTAATTCATAATGAACTAATAATGGTTTTGTTAGTGCAAGGTTGTTTTCCTTTTCCCTCCCCGGTGCACACACACATTGACGGGGCTAATCTGTGGCCGAGGTGTGGCGGGGCGGCTGGAGGAGATATTAACGCCCCGAATGAAACACACACTTTGGAATGCGTTGTTGCAAGGCTTTGAACCGCGCTAATATGATTCTCTCATCATAAATGGATCCTGATCCTTAAAAAGGGGCTCATTTGTGCTCTCTTAGGGAGTCACCTCTCTCTGTCTGCTGAGATGATAACAACTATTAGCTCATCATTTGTGCCGAGCAGAAACCATGTAGGTGCAGCATATTTTCTTTCTTTTTTTTTATTTTTTATTAACTGCGTTTTTGTGTGCTAATGAAAACACATGGCGGAGAGCTGCGGTTTTAATGACTCCATTTTCCGATGGCGTGCCGATAAGAAGGAGAGCTCAAGGACGAGACATACCGGATAAAGAACAACAGACGATGGAGATCTGAAGGCATCAATTAACAGCTTGATCCAGCTTTTATGTCAAAGATGATGAAGCTTGGAAACAAAAAAAAGAAGAGAAAAGCAACTGTAATCTTTGCAGTTGTTGACATGGAGATAGATTGTCTGTATTTGTGCTTGTTTGAATTATTTTCAGTTGACTTGAAAACATTGATTAGCTCAACTGTACGTAGCGGCTATTAATGAACGCAAACTCCTCTGTAGGTCCTAAAATAAATGGTTTACTTCCTTTGTAACTGTACCTGTGTTCATTGCCACTGATATACAGTCATATTTAATAAATTAGAACCTTAAAGAAAAGTTAATTTATTACAGCAACTCCATCAATAGGTGAAACATAATATAGATTAAATTCACATAGACTGATGTTTTCAAGCCTTTATTTCTGCTAGTAATGATGATTGTCAGCTTCCACTTGATGAAAACATGACATTTAAGATTAAAATATTACATCAGAACAATCAAACATTTTTAATACAGAAGTCTGGGGTTAATGAAACACATATATAATACCTCCTAAAAGGTTTTCATTCCAAATGAAATTTTCAAATGATTATTATTTTTTTTACATATTATGGGACAAAGCTATCCAAACCACACTAACGCCACATAAAATAACTTTTAACATCATAAATTAAATATTATCAATCACATGAATTTATAGAGAATATGTCACAAAAAACAAGAAATTGCTTAAAAACATGAATTAGGCTTATTAGGCTGCAGCTTCTATATATGTGTGTGTGTGCGTGTGTGTGCGTGTGCGTGTGCGTTAAAACTACCACCATGTCATAAGAGTATGTGTGACAGATAATCTGTGAAAAAAATGTATTTAGCAGTGCATACTTGAGGTTGATTGAAAGCACCAAACAGTCCTCCTTGCTGTGATTGATTGTTTCTGACCAGGAGTGGTGTGTTTCTTCTTTCAGATGCATATGTGAATGCCAGGTGAACCAGAAAATGTTCCAAAAGCAGGAAGCGAACTAAAGCGCAAGGCATTCTGGGTAAATCTGAAATTGTAAATGAAGGTGGATGTTTTGAGTGCAGTCACTGCAAAAGTATGAAGTCCTGCACTGAAACTGAAAATGTGCACACTTTATATTAGTCATTTTAGTTCCTGCATATGCTCTGGTATGAACTCTGTCAGGAATTTAGAGTAATTTAATATTCTGAGGTGTAGCTACAGCATAACAACAGCACCCATTTTCTTGCCTGGGAATAATTTTTCCACCATTTTTTTTGGCGCCCGCTCTAGCGCAGCACCCCTATGCGTCGCATGTAGTGCAACATTCTGTTTTACTGGGTGTTTTATCCAGCTGCTTGGCTGATGCTAAAAATTAAGTTCTTAATCTGTAAGTCGGAAGTATGACAGAGTATTAGGGTCAAACTAAGAAAAATAAAATAAAATTACAAGAATAGTCAAAATTATATGAGTAAAACATCATTGTAATATGAGAATAAAGTTACAGTATTATGGACAAGAATAACATAACATGAGAATAAAGTGAGAATATATTGAGAATAATGTTATATTATGAAAATAAAGTTGTACGAGAATAAAGTTGAAATAATGAGAGTAAAGTTGAAATAGTTATATTATGACTTTATTCTCATATTTTTTCAATGTTATTCTCATAATTTTTTGATTATTTAGTCTCGTAATTTTATTTTTTTCATTTTCTTAGCGTCTCCCCACCACTCCTTGATTAGAGGTCATGTAGAGGACATGTAAATTAAAAATGAGCAAAGACAAAAAAAAAACAAAGCTGCCTTGTTTTGGCAGCACAGTACTCAGTAATACTCAGTATTACAAACCGTTAGCACACAGCATCTGATACAATAAAGCCCAATAGGAGAAAGATACGAGTGAAAAAAAGCTGCGTTACCATCCAAAGTGTCCTCCGGCTCTTTCTGGCACACAGTGAACTCCAGAGCTCAACAGAATTCCCATCAGTTGCTAAATCATCAACAAAGTGATCAGTTGTGTAACACCAGGATCAGCGATTGAACATGCTAGTCCCTGCTTCTGTGCTGTCGAAACCTAGAATTTGTTTATTAATCTACACAAAGGAGGGGAGGGGTGGGGGGAAATCTGCTTATGATTTTTCAGAACTCCACAGCCAAACCTAATAGTCTTTTATACAATGAGCTGCTTATTTTTTGTGATTTATTTGTGTGGGTTTTGGCCACTCGCTTCTTCTCAAACTACGCTCTCAGAACGAGATGCAAAAAAACAAACGTCTCTCACCGTGGAGGGATCATCTTTTATATTTATACCCCACAGTGGCCACACAGACTGACCTCTTGAGCGTTAGACCTCTGAAATAAAGCCTAATAATCGAAATACTGGAAATCATATCAAGCGTACCACGAGCCTGGCGCATTTCAAACCTTCTACATTTCCATTATTTTTGCGCCGCAGACTGCTGAACGTCTTCCAAAAGACAGAAACTTTGACGAAGAGAGGAGGCGATTTCAGTCGGTCGCATGGTACTGTGCTGACGTGCAAAGAGTAAAGCTGTAACACGTGTGGTGCAAGGTCCCCAAATTAAAATGGCTTGTTACTCCCAACTTTGATGTCTGACCTGCGAGTATGGATTGAATGAAGGCTGCATGCGCTGTATGTGCAAGGAGGGAATTGTACCAATAAGAAAAAAACAGGCGATAAAGCAAATGAAAGAAAAGTGGAGGAGTGAGGGGGGGCTGGTGAAGGAAAGCAGGAGGAAATCCAGCCGTAAAGAGAACTGGGGGATATTGTAATGAGTTGCACCTGTTTCCTTTAACCCAGCTCCAGTTTCCCCTCTACAATCGCATGCAGATTACCCATCAAAGCCCCTCTTCGCTGCCTCTGCTCAATGGATCCTTTGTTGCCAGTTGTCAGGGAGGCGGCCCATGAAAGTATGTAACACAAGCAGGCCTCATTGCTCTGGAACTTCCAGCGCATGCTAGCCTCTGCCAGCCACAACAGGAATAAAGGAGGGGAGAGTTTGTATAGGCTGCTGTTCGCTCCTCAGACGCTGGTGGCCGGTTTTTTGTTTTGCCGTTCCACGGCCACAAAACAGTTGCATCATCATCTGTCAACACTGTTAAAAAAAAAAAGAAAAAGAAGAAGAAAAAGTGGGAAGGGGAGGAGGGGGGATTATGTGAGCCGTGGCACACAGGGCTGATGTCGGCAGAGGAAGGATGGATTTTCCTGGTTGCATGTTTGCCAAGACTAATGCACATATGCTGTTAGTAACAGCAGTAGGGCTGTAATATGACAACCAGTATTCCCTAACACACTCTAGGGTTGGGATTCTAACGCCTTGATGTCAAGTAATTACATAGATTTTACTGCAATGAATCTTTTTTTTTCCATACAACGTTCAGATTGGAACCTTTGTATTTGCGTGTTTCTGGTATGCATGTAAATCTGACGCACAAGCGACATCTGCAAACAGCAATGAACGACAAAGTAGCTTCTCTTGGCCCTCTGGAGGTTAAGTTTGGCTTCAAAGAACGATCTGATTGGACGCTGGAAAAGACCTCTGTTGTTTGCAAGTTGTGCTCAAAGGAGTTAGCCTATCAGTGAAGCGATTCCAATCTAAAATAGTATCTCAGCGCAGAAGTAGCTAACGCTAATCTCAACATCCAAAGGGATTTTGAATTTAAAAATGTTTCTCATTTTCTCATGATATAGTTTTCAATTTTAATGCAGTTAATTATTTAAAGAGACTGAAATTAATCAAAAATTTTGATCAACACCCACCACTTGTATGTGTGTGGATGTGTGAATGTTTGTGTATCAGTTATACAGTGATCCCTCGCTATGTCGCGGTTCACCTTTCGCGGTCTCTCGCTGCTTCGCGGATTTTTTTTGTGCAGTTTTTTTGACAGTACATTGTGTTCTGCGTCCTGATTGGCTCAACAGTCTTCGAGCTCCTTCTCTATCTGTGTGCCAATAACGTTATTTAAGGCTCGATTGATGAACACGCACATCTGCTGATCTGAAAACAGGTTTTGTTCTTTGGTTTTAATTTAGAGAATTTAATTATGCTGTATAATAATTGTAAAAACTAAAGGTAACTACTTCGCGGATTTCACTTATCGTGGGTTATTTTCGGAAAGCAACCCCCGCGAAAAACAAGGGATCATAACATAACATCAATTTCAATGCTTTTCACTGATATTATATGTGACAGAACCATATAAAATAGTAAACTGCATGGTTTTCAATTTATTTTCTAAACAGAATAAAGTCTGTTGCTTCTCTGGAATAGTGCCATTTATGGTGTCTGTATGTTGACGTTAGCTGATTTGTTAATTCTGTAGACATTTGTTCATTTTTTTGGTTGAAGTGTTGCTTTTTGTGGATAATAATTCCCTCTGGTTTTGAATGCTGTGGAGCTGGAAGGATTTTTGCTCTTGATTTTTCCTTTACTTTGGGACAGTTGTTATGATGCTCTGCAGAGATCCTCAGGTCAGGTTGGTGAATCTGCTGACAGGACAACTGTTAGTTATGTGATCCACAAATCTGTTACAGGAGAACACACAGTGGTGATACAGCTAACATGTGGAAGAAGGTGATCTGGTTAGATGAGGTCAAAGTTGAACTTTTTGGCTTGGATGCAAAACACTGTGATTAAAAAATAACAACACCCTGAACGAGGCCTCTCATGATAGACCTCATTCAGGGGCCCCTGAATGAGGGGCCCCTGAACCAGGGGCCTATCTCATGATAGTAGTAGTACTAACAGTAGTAGTAACAGTAGTGGTATTATGACTTTATTCTCATATTATGACCTTTCCTGTACGAGTTTATTCTCATAATGAAATGACTTTTTTCACGTAGTTTAATTTTTTAAATATTTGTATTGCCCTAATATTCCATCTTAGAACACAAAGCCATAGCTGCAGTTCAATATCCTCATGCTAAAATGACCCTGTCAAAGTTCAAACCTAAATTCAGTTCACAGTCTGTATTATGCTTTCTTTGCTGTAACATGCCCAAATGTAAAAAAAGTTGACAGGATGTGAATTCTTTTGCCTTGAGTAAAAAGTTGCTTTCTTTAGAAGTCTTGGGTTATTTATTTGTTAGATCCAAAATCATCTCATTTACTAAAATCAAGCTAAGTTTAGCATCTTTCAGCAACGAGGCAGTTCAGTACTGTAAAAACACTAACCAATTATGAAACAAGTAATAAACATTGGAATTTGTCAAATGCCTTCATTAAACTCATCATGAAAATATTTATCAAACACGTCCCAGTTATCATTAATCAGACTCAACCCTAAACCGGTGGGTTTTTAGCCTTGATTTAAAGGAACTCGGTGTTTCAGCAGGTTTGCAGTTTTCTGGAAGTTTGTTCCCGACTAGAGGAGCATAGAACCTGAATGCTGTTTTTCCATGTTTGGTTCTGGTTCTGGAGAACTAAAGTGGGGCCAAAACCAGAAGACGGTACCAACCAGTCACTTTGTCTAATAACAGTACCATTTGACCTAGTTTTAAAGATACACAAATATCCAGCTCCATGGACTTACGTATCACTGATAGAAGGGGAGGGAGATATCATAAACATAATCATCATCATACATGGAGGTGTCTATTTTTCTCCCTTCGGCGCCTAATTGAAAACAGCTTGAGGACTTGACATGTTGGTCAGTATTCCTGATCCTGGATCGGCGAGTGCGCGGCACATCTGCTGCAGTCTAATTGCTCCATTTAAAGAAACTGTCCTTGATTAGGTCATTATTAGGCTCATTTAGCCTCGCAGAGAGAGGAGAGGAGCGGAGGGAGGAGTGACGGCGGTAAGCGGTACCGCGGTATTCTCTGGCGCCGAATCGGCCGCTGATAGGCTCGCGCGCTCACCTCGCGGAACGTATATCGACAATGAGCGGCGGGGGCGGGAGGCAAAAAGGGTGGAGAGACCGCTCTGCATTCAAGCGCTAATTAGAAAAATTAGATCTATGAAAGGCAGCGAGTGATCCAGGCCTTCAACCTACGTCTGTGTAGCGCCGTAGCGGCACAAAGAGGAGGCAACAATGAGCGCTGGGGAGGAGGGGCGGGAGGGAGGAGGGAGGAGGGGGGAAGATAAATAATTTAATCCATTATCTACTCTGCAAAGCTCATCAGCACTGCTACACAATGGCCACGATTGAATTGCTGATTGCATTTCTCTCCTACCCTCCAGGAGAAAATGCCCATGCTCCGCTATGTTCTCTCAGTCTGCCAGCACAAACCGAGAGAGAGAGAGAGGCAGAGCAGGAGGGAAAGGATGGAACAGAGGGAGAGACAGAAGAGTGTAGAGTGTCTTCCACCAAGGTCAAACTACAATGCAGCAATCTAATTAAGAGTATCAGAGAGTTTCCTGTATGGGGTCAGCCTCCCTGTTGTGCTCACAGGCTCATATTGTCCATTATGTATTACATGGTGTACTGCTTGATGTAAGGGATGGATGTAATGCTAATTAAATCTCCGGACTTCATCTTGCCAATATTCTTTTTAAACGGTCTGTAAAAGAGTTGAAGAGTATTAACTTCCTGACATTGTTTGACTTATAGTGTGTTTTGCCTGGATTGCTGTTCAAACAAAGAGGAAAAAAACAGAAAGAAAAATAAAACCTTCAGGATTATAATTGTGTGACACGTTTTCAGGCATTCATTGACCTTACAGAGTGAACAGTATCTTCTTTAGTCATTACTTGCAACTTTGAAATTCTGCAAATTAGGTTCAGTTTGGCCACTTCAGCCGAGGGTTTCTTTCCCTGCTCAAAAATACTTCAATCATCTCAAAGGGAAATAAAATATTGTAACTCTTATCATCCAAGTATGTTCAAAGAGTTGTTGTGAAGATGGAAAGATCTTCGATGGTCAGCCTTGCAACGAAGACTGTGACATGACATGATATTGGTTTTTCACTGAAACATGTTCTGGATGACTCCATCAATTGCTGGTTAGCACTTCTTATCAACCTCCTTGGCTTTTGCCTCTCCTCTTTAAATCTCTGACTGGTTGTGTAGTTGGAAGCTGGTCAGAGAGATGTTGGAGTCGGGGATATGGTCCTTGACCGTTATGACCGATGGAAGAGATGGTGTGAACTTCCTTCTTCTGTCTCTTTGGTCCTGCATCTGTGAAGCTCGAGGTTTGGGGTCGTAGTTCAGGAAACATGCTGAGCTTCTGAGATGCCAATCAGCTGTTTCCAGTTGTAAAAATGTTTTTTTGTCACGATTTGTCACTGTCTGAAGGCAATAATAATAATAATAATAATAATAATAATAATAATAATAAAATGGTGACAGCAAAAATCCTTCCAGCTGCTCAGCATCCCAAACCAGACGGAATAATTGTTCGAACATGCAATGCCTCAACCCCTCCAAAAATCTGACCAAAATTTCTACAAAAACAGCAAATCAGAGCTCACGGAGAGTTTCTCCAACATGCTGCCATCCTCAGGATGCAATTCTAGAATCTAAATTTATTTTAATACCCAAATTGTTCCTATTGTGCCCAAATGATTTTGTTCTTTGAATTTATTTATAAAATCCATTGAAATTGGATGAACAGCACCAGCAAACACAATCTTGTCCCGAAGTTAAATTTAAGTCTAAAGGTGGAAAACATTTTAAATATCCAAAATAAATAAACAAAACAACTTGAGAAGTTGAAAATTATTATTATTATTATTATTATTATTATTATTTTATTATATTAATAATTCAGCTTGGTAAGGGAAGACAGGTCAAGATTACAGGCACTTTTGTAAAAAAACAAAACAAAAAAAAAACAATTTCATACTGGGTGTCAAATGTTTGCAGCAATTTTCACTGCTTGGATTTGGTTTTTTTTTTTTTTTTTTTTTTTTTTACATAAACCTGTCATAGCTTGTTCTGATTTTTATTTACAATGTCAGATTAAAATGGACTACAATTAACTTCACACAACACTTTTAATAATTTGGTCCACAAACAATAAAAAAATCAGGTATCATATTTCTTTCTTCACATAAAGTCCCAATAAAACAAACTACATTCTGTTGTCAGAACAAAAGAAAAAGTGAAAAAGTGTAAGGAAAATTAATGCTTCTTCAGGAGGAGTGTGTCTCAGCCATCATTGATACATTCTGGATATATTTATCGGTATAAGAGGCAGAAGTTTTATTACTACAGACTCCAGACTTTTCCACCAGTGCCACACTTTATACTTCCTTCCACATTTCAATCTTAGTTGTATTTCAAGACAGTTTATGGAGGAGCTTCAGTGTTTTACCTAGAGAACACAGAATGCCTTCACATAACAGGCTAGGAACCATCACCAGGTTTCACCCAGAGAATGTAGAAAGTCTTCCTTTAAATGACTGCTGGAAACAGATGTGACTTCAAAGTATTGTTAACATCTGAAGGAAATGAAAATCTGACTATTGGTGCTTCAGAAGCTCAAACTTTGATCTGGGAATGAAGGTCAGCCCTAACTCGACCGAGTTCCAGTTCAGAGTTGGAAAGCTGTTGGAGTTTGTGAATAGTTGTGTTAAGTGGTCATGATGACGGCTTTAGGCAACGCTAGCTGACAACTATGTGCAGCGGCAGCTACGTTTATTATCACGTTGGGTGCAAAAAGTCTTTAACAGGAAAGTATTTTTCTGTGCAAATACAAATCTGAGTATTAAACTAAGCTCATAGGAATGTCTTTTAAGCTTAAAAACAATGTCTAATTTTTAAAAAAGTGGAATAAATATAGAAGATAAATATGAAAAATCTATTCTTTTAAAAAATGTGTCAGGTTTAAAAACATGTCATATCTGCTCCAGTAAATCTAATTCAAGCAGGACCTCTGTGTAGGCAACTGCTGGACCAACACAAGTTCCCCATTCGGCCGTTTGGGCTCCCAGCTGGGAGGTTTCTGCTGTGAAAGACCTTTGGTGTTCGTGTTGACATCACCTTGCTGCTCAGTGCCATTTTAAAGGGATCTCCACATCTACCTTCCCCGATCCAGTCCAACACACCAAAGCATCAATTCTTTCCCTCAGTGGTTGAACATTGTGTTTGAAAAGCCTTAACTGAAATATTGAGGGTTAATATGGACTGATGTTAAAGTTGTGGTTAGCTTGTTGGTTAGCGTTAGCCTAGCCTAGCCTTATTTGTTGAGTAGAGCTGCCTCAAATCCAGCATGTTAAACTAAAGCCAACAGTTTAATAGTAAAAGCCATAAAACGTCTGATTAATGTTGCCGTTAGCTTGTATAGCGCTAGCCTGGCCACTGACATTGTTAGTTCTTGGTGTGAACTAATTAAGGCACAACATTTCTCTCACATCAAATATTAAATATGTAAGTGTACACACACTCTACTGCAATGTAACATTTTGATGATGGCGGCTTCTGTCTTTTGCTCTGAATCGAGCTCTGCTGAAGTAACCAGACGTTCTCCTGGCTCTGTTCCCGTTGCACGCTGGTTTAATTTTGCCTTCCATTTCATCATGATAAATTTACATAAAACATGCACAAAAGTAGTACACATGACGGTCCCCCTTTGGCCAAGCCCTCGAAGGTCCTGTCCACAGTGCCGGTGAGGGGCAGCCAAGCTTCTGCTCTGCTCTGTTTGTTTTATGGAGCAGTAGTGAAATCCGCTTTCAGGTCAGCAAACTGAAGGGGGAAGAAAAAAAATCTGTGCTGGGTCTCCTATGGTCAGCAGAAGAACCTAATTGACAAAAAGAGGTCATTAGTTTGCATCCAGCAGCAACAACATCAAAGTCTCAAAATTAGATGCAAAGCAAAACAAATTAGCTTTTTTCATCAAACACTGATGCAGGACAGATTTTTTAATTTTTTTAAAATGGAGACTATTCACACATGCTGAATTCATCTGAATAGTCATTATGCAAGCACAGCACAAATTGACCAAGACCAAGAGAAACTATTTATAGACATCATAGACCTGCGAGAGCCAAGTGTGTCTAATGGTGTCATTTGTATTGTTAATGGTAATGCACTGCTGGTTTGCTCCATTTGGTTTTGCACAGGTGCACTGATGGGTTTTCCAGTCGCTCTGTGGTGCTTTCCTGTGGTGACACGGCTCCCTCTGGTGGACAGGCGGCAGTTCTACCTCGGGCTGGATTCATGGGGGGCTGAGGGTGAAGCAGATTATTGGCGCCTTTTGCTGATAAAATAGGATCAAGAAATGTTATCGTGACATTAAACCCAACACTAAAGCAAAAAGGGAAAAAAAGAAAAAAAATCATAAATAGCTTGTGCAACAGCCTGGATGTTTGAAATATTCTGTTCCTAATTAACCTTCAAGCTCATCAGCCACAATCAATACAGAGTGTGGGCTTTTTTTTAATTGAGATGAAGTAATTATCAGACTGTATTCATCTCGTTAATGAAACAATGTTCCAATATGCCTGCAGCAAAACTGCTAATTGAGTTCTATTTTCTGAGACAGGAAGCCTCTCCTTTGCCCATGACCACAGAGCAACCAAATGAGGATAGGGAGGGGCTTTTTTTTTTATCTGCCCATGTCTGTGTGGACACAAGAACAGACTGTGGACTGGTGGAGCGTACTGGAGCTCGGTCCCCACAGACGGTGCCCTCACCCACCCACCCACCAGTCAGAAGGAGGAAGTAGCTGCTCACACAGCTGACTTCAGCAGATCATCCCGTCCCAGTCGGTTATTTCACGCTTTCACTGGGTAAGTACTCCCTGTTGAGGAAGATATAGCAAAGCAATTATTCTGTAATTATGAAGCCAAAAGAGTCTGAGCGCTTCAGCCGTCCTCTGAAAGGGAACCGCAAGACGATGCAAAACTCCTCAACTTATCAGTCCACTGCCATAGAGCAGGCACCTCCAGATGTCTGCCTTTATTTCTGTTACAATTAAATGATTCAGATCATCGGCTACAAGAAGTTTTTACATGATGACTTAATTTATTAAGGGAACAAAAAAGTAATACAAACCAGCCTGGATTTTGTTGAAAATCTTATTTATGTGAGAAATTTAAATTGAAAAAAGCTAAAGAATATGTATTCAGATTTTTTTTTACTACTAATGCAATCAAAGGTAGATTTACATTTCCAAAAGTTTATTCAAATCCTTTGAAGTATAAAGTTATGTTCACTGAAAAATAATTGGAGTTGCATAGAATGAAACTTTAACAGCTTAAAGACGACTTCAATGAATGTTACTTTGTTATATTGTGTGTTAACTTATTGGGTTGAATGTACTTTTGCAGAATGTTTTTCATAAAAGCAGATTGTTTTTTTTCTTTCATTTTGAATTTATGTATCTTTAGTTTTTAAGGTTGAGTGTGTGGAAGAGTTGACCCAAGGAGAAGTTGTAAGAACTACTTCAGAAAGAAAGAAAAAGATTTTAGCACCAACAGATTCCACCAGGCATGATTTCTGGAGTTCACAACCAATCTGTTTTCCTTACCAGATTGACCTTTTGACCTGTAAAACTCTGACTTTCAGTTAGGTCGACAGTTATGTTGTTTTTCCCCCCTGAATCACGCTGAAGTTATGAGTCTCTAACCTTTACCCCTGACCGTTCTGAGTGGTCAGGGCTACAAAGAGCCATAGACACTCGTTGGGACACGAAGATCGGATCTTGAAGCAGAAAACAGTGCCAACAACTGTGGCTTGATGTTACTGGAGAGAAACCACTCAAATGACCATTTCAGAAGAGTGGTCAAGCCTCATGCCAAAATGATGCTGGCATCTTGGAATATGAACACAACCCTGTTTATTTCAGACTAAAATTATAAAACTAGAACAGCAGATGGTTGATAAATAACGTTCACGTGGACAGCAGCTTCTTCAAGCTTATTATGTCCAACTATAGGTGTTGGCATTTTAGCACAACTGCATATTGTTTTTCCAATCTAGCAGTAATCTCCTGCTTTGTTCCCCACACCCCAAAATAAACCAAACATATCAATTAAGCTAAGTGCACGTTAGCCATCTGTCTGGATGGGAAGCTCTGGTAAACCCTGGTAATGAAATGTAAATTGGAAATGCTGGATTCCAGGGATTTTAGCATTTGATCCAGGAACTGCAGTCAGGAGGTGTAGTTTTCATGAAGAGGAAAGTGGTGTGCATAACTTCAGTGGAAAAAAAGAATGCCGGGGAAACGGGTACCCGCTTCAGAACGACAGAATAACCAGCAATAAAAAAACATATATAAAGGTTTTAAACTGGGCAGCTGACAGCATGTAGCAGAAACAGGTTCGGCTAACTTATGACAAGCATTATAAGCTGTATGCATTTCAACATGTTTTTTTTCTTGCCCACTTTAAAATCTTTACATTTTAGCTGGTTATGTCTATTTTATGATTTATTTTTCAGTACAAAATTAAGTCAAACTATTCCATTGGACATTAAATGAACCACAGAAGTCAAGCATTATGTAGTCATGTTTTTTTTTTTGTCAGAATGTTTGTGTAGGAAGTGGGAATCAATGTGAGAACACACACAAGTGGACAAAAGAGTTCTATTACAATAAAGGCACTATCAGTCTGAGTCTGGCTAAAATCACCCTGTACTTCCACACTGTGTTCATTGATCTGATCAATACTTTTCTCTCCAGCTTCAGAGAGAGCAGGTCTATGAAAATCAGCACTACATCTGTGACAAAACACTGACAGGATATGTTAAAGGTTTAAAAATTAAAGACCATCTCAACATGATCAAAATTAGAACATCGGGAAGCAAAAACAATGCAGTGGTTCACTCGTTTCTCTCCTTTTGGTCCATAATTGAGTTTACAACTTGTTGATACAATATGTACAAATGCAGCTTTGACCAAAAGGAATGTGTAAACAAGTCCTGGTGGAGAAATCATGAAAGAACTCAAAGCAGAAGAAGTTTAGTTTTTTTCCTGTAGTCACAGTTGAGAGCAAGTTTTAAGTGGTTGGTTTAGGTTGAGTTTGCTGCCTGTTAACCAGCTAAAGCAACTGTCTCAGGAGATGCACTTTCTTCACAGCGTAGATTTTTAGTCCAAGTTTCAGTTTTCTCAACAGCAAATAGTTTAAAGAAAAACCTGACATATTTCTGCTTGACCTTTAACGGAACAGTCTGCAGCAGATCCAGTGGAATAACCTCAGAATAAGCTGAGCTGAGAACTCGGCTCTCAGCTCAGCTTCGGGTAGATCTTTTCGTAGAAGAAGCTCTGGGCCAGGACGTACAGTTCGCCGTCCTTCTCCCGGACGGCGTGGGCGCGCACGAACTGGAAATGTTCCAGGGCAAACTCGTAAAACTCGTTTTCGATTTTCCAGATGTCTGACTGCTGCAGCTTGGCGATGGTTTCCTTGGTGGGGGGCTTCTTCTCAGTGGTCTTCCTCAGATGGGACTTTTTGCCTGAAAGCAACACAAGAAAGTTTTGAAGAGTTCTCTGAACACACACAAGCTAATCAATGCAAAAACATAAAGGTATTTAATATCAGCCAGATTGACTTATCAGACCAATGCTAAATGGTAAGAAATGACAAGCATCAGCCAATACTGATAATAAATCCCTAGTTTAAACTGTTCTTTTCGTAGGCCAAAATATTTATGCAACGAACATCATCAGCGACGCGGACGTTAGTCACAAGTCAGTGGCATTAACAGCCCCAGTGTGACTGTTCTGACTGCAACTTCTAAAAATGCTACTTTTGATTCTTTTTGGCCGCCATTAGTCCGACATCATTTGGACTGACAGCAGTAGATACAGATCCTTCCTTTACCTGCCACTGCAGCCAATCAACCAATCAAACAGAGTGGGACTGGACTGAGCCATAAGGCCTAATGCAAAAACACAGAACTCTGCTTTAGCTACAAAGAAGGCACAATAGGTCCTAAAACTGTACACCCAATTTTTGTAATTTGTAATCTAATTGTTCTAATGAATCATTGAGAGTCTCAAATGCATGACGTTCACATGGATGACGAGAGAACCAGCAGATCTGCTTCTGCCTCTGCTGGTACCTGATCTGTAGAGTTCTGTTGCTCCCTTGAAGAAGCGTGGCAGAACAGCCTCCAGGATCATGATGAAGTCCTCCAGCTCTTCAGTTACTCCAACCAACAGATACTCATTCACCAGGTTGTACTTGGCCTGTTCCAGAGCCCATCTACTGCCGGCATTCCTGCACACCAAATGTCCCAGACCAACTATAATCACCTTTACTAGACGTGTACAAGCGATTCCCATGTAGTTTATACACCAGTATGGATATTGTGCTTTATAAGTCAGCTGCATCAAATAGTTTTGACTTGACTAACTCTAGTCTAAATTGCCTTTAATGACAATTCTCCTTGGCAGCCCACCTACCAGCACTCTGAATGGTGACCACAGAAGAAGGGGATCTGCAGCCAAAGCTTTTCAGGAGCACAGTCAGACCCTCCTGATGAGACACATTCATCAAAGGTCTGAAATAAACCAGATGTCAGCAGTTATTGTAGATCCAGATAAAAATAAAAAAGACATACATTGGGTGTAAAATAAGCGATTGGTGCAACACAGACCTTCTTATCTCCCTGTTTCCTCCGTCGAAGGCCTGGTCTGTAGTCGTCTCCGAAGCGCAGGAAGTAGTAGTAGGACACGAGGCGCTCTATTGGATCTCGCACCACATTTATGTACATTGGCTTACCTTTCACACCGTATCTAAACGAAAACAGAAACCAGACATTATCAGTGTGCATTTTAAGCATGGTGGGATACCACAAGGTTCAATCCTGGGAACCTCTTCTTTTAATATCAACATGCTCCCACGAGCTCATTTATAACAAGAAATAAGATTAGTTACTATTAGTTACCACTCAGATGATACACAGCTCTACATTATGATCTCACCAAGTGACTCTGGACCCATACAAACACTCGACTGATAAACAAATCAAATCATGGATGTGCCATAACAACAGATCCAGTGGAACAGAAACAATACTGAAGTTGTCATCTTTGGACCTAAAGAGGAATGATCAACACACATCTTCAGTTATGACAGCTAAAAGCTAGATTAGTCCCAAAATCTGGGTGTAGCGATGGACTCAGTCCTGAATCTTCAGACACATAAAGACAGTTACAAAGTTGACCTTCTATCACCTGAAATTTCCAGGATTAAAAGGACCAAGCAAGATTTAGAGGAACTCATCCATGCACTTAGTCGCATTGATTCCTGCAACAGTAGCTTCACGGGTCTGCCTAAAGTTCTTCTACTGGCTCCAGTAGCTCAGATAATAGACTTTTAGATACTGTTAGTTTATAAATAACTGATCTGCTGTTGTATAAACTTTCCAGATCACTCCGGTCTTCTGAGAGGTCATGGAGAAGCAGCATTCAGCTTCTGTCCACCACAAATCTGGAACTGCAAAATGCAATGTCTGTTACTGCTTCTGCATGATGTGTTTATCATGTTTTCATGATGTAAGGCATTTTTGACATGCCTTGTGGCCAAAATGTTCATTACTGGAGAGCAGTAATTGTTGGCCAATATATTTGATGACATTTGAAGTAATTTTTTATTTTAATGTAATATTTAGTCAGTAGGACAGAGTCAAACGGCAGAAAAGGCACAATCAATCAATCAATCAAGTTTATTTGTATAGTGCACACTGATATTGCGATGACGATAAATATTTTTTATAATCATAAAAGCAGATTCTGCACTTAAGAGCAGCTTGGCTGCAGCAGAGCGTGAAGCCGCTGTCCTTGTGAACTGCTTCTGTGTTATTGTAACCATCCACCGGTGAACGGTTGGCAAGATCCCTGCGACGCACGCCAACAGAAGGTCGCTCCCTCTCTCTGAGAAACACTTGGACCATTAGAATAATTACCTGTGATCAGCGGGACGATAGAGTCAGGGGGAGATAAGGACAACAATGCTATTAATCAACACTAAAGCACAAGCTGGCAATCAATATGTGACCCCTCTCTTTATCTGCTCTGCTAACTGCGTGTAACTTATCTGGATATTAATGGTATTACAGGAAATGAAGGGTCTTACTTGGAGAAGTCCAGATAAGCGACGTGGCCGTGGTAGAAGCCAGGCTTCATCTCTCTCCATGTGGTGACGTTCCGAACAAAGCGCACCTGCAGGCGGAGATAATGGGACTTCATTGTTGAGCAACAAAAAGAAACAAACAATATATTTCATATATTGGTTCGTTTTGCACAGGAGTTTAAGTGTGATTGGTTGGTTAAGACATTTGGATGTAAAAAAATCCTCTTCATGTTCCTGATGTAATGGTAGCAGAAGGGAAGGTGGGGTGTGATGTACCGCAGACTGGATTTCAGTTTGACCGTGTTCACAGAGTGTGTGAGGGCAAACAGGATATTACCTTGGCACCAGCAGCCAGACGTATAACAATACTGGAGCTGCGGAGCTTTTATGTGCTCAATGCAGCAGGCAGCAGACAAACACGGCGAGGAGATGAAAACAAGACACCTGGAGAGGTGAGTGGTGTGTAGCCTTGCAGTCCGTTCATTAACGTGTGATGGAATGGACCCAACAGTGCAGCACTGGGGCTGATCAAGCAGGAAGAAAAGCTTCATGGAAAACAGACCGGTTTGTATATCAGTGGTTCAAAGTTCGGTTTTCTTTTAAAGTAAAGGTGCAATTTGGTTACAGTTCAGAGTTAATCGCCTCGAGGAGTTTACACAGGAAACACAGATGTTCTTTCACTGGATGTAAATTTTCTGTTTATGAAGAAAATGTGGATTTTTTTCCCACCACGTCACTCGGTGGTTCAGGCTGAGCCATCTGTTGTACAAGTATCTTTTACAGCTTTGTATTTATTTGGACTTTGAATGCAGGTCAACTCCCAAAAAGGACAAATGAAATAAAAGCAAGTTTTTGAAAATATTTACCATCATTTGCAATTTCTTTTTTGAAAAAATAAATAAAATCAAAAATCGGATTTGGTATGAAAAACTATTGGATATGTATTTAATTTCGTACCACATGTGGAAGTGGCACAAATCTACGTTTTTGTCTTTGGTGAAAAGATTTTAATTGTTCTTTTCAGACTGCCATGACAAAGTAATTTAAAAAACAAAGTTTATGAGCAAAAAATATATATAAATAAAAACTGGGTCTGGGTCACATTTGTGTGAACAATGCAACAGGTTGAACAAGCAACATTGGTCATAATCATAAGATGACTTGATTTATTGCAAAAGTTCTAAACATTATCTGTCTGTCTGAGGTGAGAAAGTTACAAAGCAGAACAAGTTTCCCTGCTTTTTGTTCTCATTAACGGGTCTGAGCAGACTAAAGAGCTTTTCTGCTCTCTATTTACCACAAAGACAAAAATAATAAAAAATAAATAAAACTATCATACATCCTTTGTGTTGTCATGTAATAAACTGCTTTCAGAGGTTTCAAACTCGGTAAAGCTCGTGTGTTCTATTCAAAGTGTAACATCTCAGCCTTCAGCATTTGGAGCCATAAAGGCTCGTCATGAGCTCTGCGTTTGTGGTGCCAGCAAAACACTCTTTGCTCTGTTCATTAATATATGATTAGCATCACCATGGAAACGAGCAGATGCGAGGGGTTGTTTTTGGTCTATTTAGATGAAAATCTATTATTTTATGGTAATGTGAAAATAAAAGCGTCTCCAGCAGGATGAACGTATCTGAACATTTGACGCATCCCTTCACCGGTTACCACGGAAACAATGTACTTGAAGTGGGAAGGCTCTCACCTGGTCCTGCAAGGACATGACGGGGTTGTTTTTGGTGGTGTTGATGTGCAGCACGTGGAAGCGGTTCCTGCTGCAGAGGTCGTAGGCGATGTTGGTGAAGGAGGTGCTGGCCGTCTTGGGAACCCTGTTGTAGATGATCACTGAGTCATCGGCTTCCCACCCGCCGCCGTCCTCGCTGCGGCGCAGCTCCACCTCCACCACCTCGTGTCTGGCCATGGTCCGCTCTGCCGAGGACAGAGGCAACAAACCCAACATCACTGACGAACCGGTGGACATTTCTGCTGTGTGTTTGCAGAGGTTACCGATCTTTTGGCCGAAACAAAGTAATCTACAGTACTTTCATTGTGGTATTTGGTTAATACAAAGCCAAAGGTGACTAAATTTGCCAAAAAAAAAAAAAAAAACATATTTATGGACATTTGCAAGCAAATGTTTTATCATTTATTGATTTGCCTCATGAATGACTTCTGGTGAAAAAGATTGACATTTTGTCACCTCAGACAAAAATTAAAATGGGCTGGGAATCTGATCAAGTCTAGTTTCAGTCATGTGGACAAGTTTGGTAAGTTCAAAAACTAGTCAGTGAGAACTAATCTGGTTAACCAGAAGTCAAAGAAATGATACATTTAGAAGCAACAGGCTACTGAATACATAGACGTTCCTTTTTTCTGCTTTTAATATAACATTTTTTCTTCGTCTGATCATTTTAGTTGTTTTAAATGATAAATATTAACTTGGAATGTGATTTTGTTCCACTATTGGAACAGTTTCAATAATGTTGTCTTTAATGGAGAACGTTGTGTCTAGTTCACATTGCTTTTAGGATTGTTCAACCACAAAAAAAACTCAAATAATGTTGTTTTTTTTTCCAAATACAGTAACAAATTTAAATCTGTGTCAGTGTGAGAAAAGAAAATTGTCATTTTATTCCATCCAAGGATAAACATTTTAATTAAATATTTCTTCTTCTCACAGATCTGCAAAAGGTTTCATATTTTAGGGAGGCAGATTAACATTTAATGAAATCTGACACTAGATTTAGTCAGAATGAACTAAAACTTCAATAAAAGACCAAATTAAATGAGGCTACTCAAAATACAATGACTGAAACTAAATTAAAACACATCAAAAATCAACAAATCCTCACATATGTTTCACGCTAATTGATTATGGTGAATTTATTGCAAATCTTGCGCAAAAATGGTCAAAAACATTGGGTTTAAATGACTGCTAGCTACAACCTGCAGGTGGCAGTATTTCTCACTTCTACTACACCAGCCTTACTCAACGTCAAGTTGTAGTCTGCAACAAAAAAAAGTAATGCTAAACAAATTCTTAAAAAACATAAACCAGTATTTTGTCCATATTATTATGTTGTTTATATGCAGATTCTGGAAGGGATATAATGAGAAAAAATAATAAAAACAAAAAAAAGATCCCAGAGGGACTAACACTAGTTTTGGTGAAAATAGCTCTGATTCTTTGCCATCACTTATGTGGGCCCCCACCGCCAGCTGGTAACCAATAGTTACGCTACTGAGAGCTAATAATCTCTTCCCTGGGACTTCCTGTTCAGGAACTAACACAAGGTGACACTTTCACACAGGTACCTCAATATGCGAAATGTAAAAAGAGAGAAACATGGACAAACACCAGCCACATAATTTACCTGCAACAAAGCAGAAACTTTCATTAATATATCAAAAGATTTCAAATCTCCATTTCTCAGTAGATTAATAAGCAAACAGCTGGAAGAAGTGTGGACGTCTCCAGCTGTCAGAGGAGTGCTCAGAGCTGTGAACATGGGGGTCTTTCCTCCCACACAGAACCTGACATGAGGTCACCGCAGTGTGTTTGCAAACCTTAATTAATTAAAAACAACACAGCTCCTAAAGACAGAACAACTTTTACCTAATTCAGGTTTTGATGAGAATATTGACAAGAGGCATAATTAAAAGTCTTTTTTCTCATTTTTTCTCTTCCCCTCCACTGCAGTGGAAAGAAATGAAAGCCAAATACAGGAGTGTGTGTATGTGTGTGTGTGTATCCAGATCGAGTCACTGAGCTTTAACTCGGTCTTTCAAAGCTCAGTGAAGTTTCACCTGTATGATGGAACTCAGCTGTTTATGGATCAGAAAAAAGCAGCCAAACATCCGTTTATGAGTGAAATATTCGACATGTCGAAAAACAGAGGCTTTCAAAAGTATTCTGTACCATTTCATTTGGCTGCCTGACTCATGGCTTCTCCCTGCAGTTACACGTTTTCTTTTGGGTTAGGATTTGTTTACACCTGCGCCACCGCAGCGCCCCAACTGTAACCTTTTATTCCTGACCAGATGCTGGTTAACAGCACAGCTGTAAGGTTTATTTTACGCATAAACCCGCAGCTCTGTGCAGTATTGTGCTGCTTAGCCTGATCAGTTTAACACAACTTCTGATTTATGTTACATAGGACGAGCACTTTGTAGGTGGGAGACAGGTGACTGTTTACAATGAGGTGGAAGCTAACGGTCAACAGCACATTTGATGACATGCTAAGATCACAGCACCATCTAGTGGCCTGGCATGACAACCACAGCTGACTCGAGGTGTCTAGATGTGGAACTTTTTCCTCAAACATCAGAATATACCAGCTGTTTCCAGGCAGCAGTCTTGTGGAAATGTAGCCTTAGAAATAATAATTCTATAAAAGGAAATTATTAAGCGTCCAAAGACTCCAAAACTCTCGTCGACAGTCTACCTCTAGAACTCCTCATCTCAACTGACAGTTCAGGTTCCTGTAGAACAGCTGGGCAATTTTAGCATCATTTTCTTGACAAAAATAGCATTAACATGGTAATAGTTAGACATCCAGTGACAGTAATAATGCCACAATCCCTGCTTTAAGTGAGCTTAAGGAAACATAGGCTCACTTAGCCTAAGTTACTATGGCTGCTAAAATTATTTTTCCAGTATTGCATACATGGAGATAATCCATATATATTGTGGTACCATTTAAAAATCCGTTTACATCCAGTTATCGTGTGTTGTTCAGCAGTACAGTCGCAGTACTGAATGGAACCGTTCTGATAACGGCTTTGTTCTGTTCAGTGAGGCAGTGCAGCGACAGATTTAAAGCCAAAGAGACAAAAGATTTGATTTGTATCTTTTTAGTGTCACTTTTATAATAATGATAATAGAAACCACAATGCTTTGTAGGATGTTTAAAAGCTTGAGATGTTTTAGAAGCCAACCCAGTTTTACGCTCGTCAGCTGCCTCCCTGACCGTCTCTGCTGTTTTCCTCTGTCTCCATGAAGCTGTTTGTTCTCTAGCCAAACCTCTGAGGCCACAAACAGAACAGCTTTATTTATACTGGGAATAATTACATACAGGAGAATTGCATTTTATTTATGGGAATTAAATAAAACGAGCAACATAATTTTCAGACCTTAGATTTTTTTTTTTTTTAAGAAGCGAACTATTTCACAACTATGCCTGTGGTAGTGATATCACATTAAACCCCATTGAAATACATGGATGACATCACCACATTGTGTGATATTGTAATATCACCACTTCATGGTTACATAATAAGGATCCTTAAAGTATCCTTAAATTTGGAAAAACAGATATCTGTATTTTTTTTCTTTTCTTCTTTTCTATTCACTTTTCTTATTGTGTACTATATTACTTTTTATCTTTGTATCATGTTCGAAATAAATTTCAAAATTTCAAAAAAACATTTACTTGGTTGTTTTTTTTTATCTATTTTGAAACTAGACTATTAATAACATTGTTTACTGTTTTTTTGTTTGTTTGTTTGTTTATCTCTTTTAGCATCTAAAAACCCAGACTTGAACTCAATCATACAACACTAAACATAAAGTTCTCAAACCACAATTTGGAATCTTCCAACTTTATTTTCTTTGTGGTGCTGATTGTGAAATCCCTTTAAATCTGTATGTCTTTGAAGATTATAGAACGCCTTGCTTACATATTATAGTTCCAGAGCAACAAACAGAGATATCTCTTACCCAGTTTGGCTCTTGACTCGTCCAGTCTCTGGATCTGGTTCTCTATCAAGAGCATGGCCACTCCGAACGCCAGGACGGCGAGCAGCTGGATCTTAGGCGGCATCGTGCTCCTCAGCAGCCCCATTGAACAAGCAGGTGAACCATTCCGCGGACACGGCGAGCTGCTCAGGAGCTCATTAAATCACTGCCAACACCAACAAAGAGTCTCTGCTGCTGGTAGCTTTCCACGGCCGAGGCCGCTTTTATTTTACTGGCCTCTGCAACTAAAAACAAAAAACCACAGAGCGCGACTAACTAAGAGAGCAGCTACACAATACAACAGTTACTGTAACTCATTGTTAGCAAAACAAACCAACACGGGCTAGCTCTGAGCTAAAGGTAACCAGCATCAGGGAGCTCGTGCCAGCCTTATATTTTAAAAAACGAGGCGTTTTTATTCTACTTCATGTCTTGTTCAACCGCAGAAAAATCCGTCCTGATATCCCCAACATGGCTTGTGATAGTTCAAATAAATTTCGTTAAAATAAAAACCAAACTATTATCTCAGTGACATGCAGCAGCTTACAAGCTCGGAGCAGAAACTACTTCTTCTGCTATCTCTATTAAAGTTGTATGCCGCCCCCTGCTGGACAGCAATATGTTCCTCTAAGCAAGAAGAAAGCTAAATCTTTCCACATGAGCAAACCAATAAATGATAATACTTGAAAATACTTGAAAATTTTTAAGTATTTCTCATGGAAATGTTACTGTGATTGAGCCAAAGAGGCTTAGTCATGTTGATTAATAATTTAATGGAATAAATTTACCAAAATATTTATTGAAAATGTTTTTCTGTAACGGAAATGCTTGGAAGAGGCTGGGCAAAGTTGAGGCTATTTGCAAAGCTACCATCAAGTTAAACATTGTTTTTATGCTGGACATATAGTTCAGGATCATCTTCTGACAGACTGCATACAACAAATAAATTTGTATTAATGTAACCATATAAATCATCTCTCTCATGTTTCTTAGCAGTGAGCTAACAGTGATCCATATTCACTGATTCTACAAAGCTATCACAAACTCACTGGCTCCAATGTAGTGAAAACAATGCACCCTATTCTTCCTATTAAAACTTCTAAGCATTTTTAAAATATTTTAAAAAAACTTATTTAGGGTATTTACACTGAGGAGAAAATTACTGAATCATTTGTTAGTGTTTGACTGTTTATATCATTATTTCTCACCTGTGCATCTTAGTTTTTTATATTGTTTTCGTTCCATTTTAACTTTTATTTGTTTTTATCATGTCATTAAATCTTGATGGGAGACACGTGGTGTTGCTTTGCATATTAAACGTGCTTCATCAAGAAAACTTTAAGGTTATTTGACTTGAAGACTAACCTCAACAGTGAACTGGGATCAGTAATGCACAGTTTACCCAGCAGATGGGGGCAGCGTTTCATGAATGAAGTTTTGTTCGCTCTGACACATGAACCAAGTTATTTCATTCCATGTGAATTTGTTAGAACTCAAAGTCCAGATGTATCTAGTAGAAGGTAACTCTTTATTTGAAGGGGGTTGAATAAGACTGACATGACACTGTCATAAACACCTGTCATG
>NW_006800352.1:108876-114024 GCF_000485575.1 Poecilia formosa
TAATTGTATTGCTTTTTTTTTTTTAGTTTGAAATACAGGGCAGAAAATTTTAACAGCTCTGGGTGACATGAAAGAACTGACAATAAAGCCTGGTGGCTAGCTGTGCTTTGTTTGTGTTACCTCTAACATTAGAATCTAAATTTGGCATCCAATTCATCCATCCTGTTAATTTTTCAAATGAATAAATGTAAACCTCAAATAAACAAATATATTTTAATTCATGTTTATCTTTATTATTTTATTTTATGTTTTAGCATAATGTGAAAACAATCTGAAAGATTTTTTGAAATATATTAATCTCTGTTGTTTGATTAAAATGTATGTATTTTTCTCTGCACATAAAAAAATTACAAAAAATAAATAAATAAAAAAAGTATACTGTCTGAAAACAAAAACAGTAGTAAGCAAAAACAGAACAGGAAGCAGATCTCCAAGTTACCGTTTAGAGAAGGGAACATTTTTCTTAAACTTTTTCATATTTCATCTCCAGATTACGCTTTACTGTCTGTTTACTGACAGAAAAGCATAATCAGCCTGGATTTACAAACCTTCACTTACGATTTCAATAAAACAACTGGTAAACGTCACATGACCAGTATTAATTCTATCAGTTTGTCCAGTTTAGCCTATAGTTTTAAAGATAACCTTTGGCCTCTCAATAAACAGGCACAGAAGCTTTGTATTTCTGTGGCTTTGGTCTGAGGGGAACTATTAGCTTTATTCAATTATGCTAAAACAAAGTGGCAATTATTTTATTTATCATGTGGACCTGCAGGGCTGCAGATAACACCTATCTAACAATGATAAACTGTTGACCACTGCATTTATAGTAGATAACGCTAACAGGATAAACAACAACAACCTACCCTTCCATCCATCAACACATCTGCTTATCTGTGCGGCGGACTGCTGCCTTTCTCTAGGCAGAAGAAGCTGCACCCTGGACAGGCTGCCTGTAACAACAAATATATATTCTGCATAGACTTCTTTTAAAAAATTGAAAACATTTTTAAATATTACTTTGAAAAGCAATAGTTTAGCTCTGCTTCCTTTCTACCAAACCTGTTTACTAATTCAAATGTCTGCATTTTTTTTTTTTTGGCAATTGATTCTTTTCACTCTTTAAAAGGTTTCACTGAGTTTAAAAGGTTTTATGTGGTGAATTTCAGCCTCTTTCAGTCCTCTGAATACTGCATTCATGCTTTTTTCTCTTTTGTTGTGTATTTCTATATGCAGCTGTGTGTATTTGTGTCTTCTCTCCTTCAAGAGAAGACATGTAGAGATTTCAGTTTAGCCATTTATTTTTGATGGATGAGCCTTTTATGATTGATAATATATAACTGTACATTGAACATATATACTTTTATAAACTTAAAGATGGTTTGGATTTTATTGAGTTGTAACCTGGGGATTGTTAATATCTCATTGTGAAAATCAGACGTTTTATATATTTTTCCTTTAGTATAGAAAGGCACAACAAACCTATGATATAAACAGAAACTTTCCGTTAGTAAAGAAATAAAAATACATCCAAACTATTTGGACTATTTCTGAGTTATTATCGTGGGGTAATAAGTCATCTGATTGTGTCTCTATTGTGTTCGTAGTCTGAATGGTTTAAAGGGCTGTTTCAGTGCCGTTCCATCTTAGCCTTAAGAGACATAAACATGCAGTAAATAAATCGATTTTCAATCAGTTTTTTGCACCAAAGCGTTAATAATAATTGCGAGGGAACGCAAAAGTTTTGCGAGGGAACGCAAAAGAAAAAAAAATCCCCATGTCCCCTGGAGGGCTCCGTAATGTAGAAACCAATTTTGATATAGGTAAAAATAATAAAAAATATTGNCTCTTTAAAAGGTTTCACTGAGTTTAAAAGGTTTTATGTGGTGAATTTCAGCCTCTTTCAGTCCTCTGAATACTGCATTCATGCTTTTTTCTCCTTTGTTGTGTATTTCTGTATGCAACTGTGTGTATTTGTCTCTTCTCTCCTTCAAGAGAAGACATGTAGAGATTTCAGTTTAGCCATTTATTTTTGATGGATGAGCCTTTATGATTGATAATATATAACAGTACATTGAACATATATATTTTTATAAACTTAAAGATGGTTTGGATTTTATTGAGTTGTAACCTGGGGATTTCCTCAGCTATGCACCACGTCTCTGAGGAGAGACATGGAGGAAATTAGGGATTGAAAACTGCACCACCTGCTCCTTCATTTAGCAATCAGTAGTGCTATAAATTTGAACTTCTATTCAACGACAGGCCAGCTGACTCCTTTCGCAGACTCCTTCCATATAATAAATATATATTTAGTCATGTAGTACGGAGCCCTCCAGGGACAAGGGGAGTTTTTTTTTTCTTTTGCGTTCCCTCGCAAAACTTTTGCGTTCTCTCGCAATAATGTACTGATCAGTTCATGCGGCATAATTGAATACTGTAAGCCTTTTTTAAGGTGGCCGCCTACTTTCTGCTTTAATACAAGGTTATATAAAGTTTTTCCATGGATGTTAATATCTCGTTGTGAAATATCAGACGTTTTATATCTTTTTTTTTTTTTAGTATAGAAAGGCACAACAAACCTATGATATAAACAGAAACTTTCCGTTAGTAAAGAAATAAAAATATATCCAAACTATTTGGACTATTTCTGAGTTATTATCGTGGGGTAATCAGTCATCTGATTGTGTCTCTATTGTGTTCGTAGTCTGAATGGTTTAAATGGCTGCTTTCAGTGCCGTTCCATCTTAGCCTTAAGAGACATAAACATGCAGTAAATAAATCGATTTTCAATCAGTTTTTTGCACCAACGCGTTAATAATAATTGCGAGGGAACGCAAAAGTTTTGTGAGGGAACGCAAAAGAAAAAGAAATCACCATGTCCCCTGGAGGGCTCCGTAATGTAGAAACCAATTTTGATATGGGTAAAAATAATAAAAAATATTGCTCTTGGCTTCCCCCTGGTGGACACTGTCGGTAATGTTACCCTGTGATTTGAGCTGCCGTTAAAAGCATATTCAAAAACAAGCAAACCAGTGACGCAAAAGATAACTTATTCTTCAGGGAGAGAGAAAAAGAGGAAGAACAGAAAAAGACAAGAAAATTAGCTAAGAGAAAATTAGCTTGATAGCAATCTAGAAAGGTGCCGTTTAAAACCCAAACATTTATGCTAGTGTATTTGTGTGAAACTAGGTTTGAGTTGATTCTCGAGGATGACCCTGTATATTTCTGAGTCTTTTTTTTTGGGCTTCATAATGTTTGATAACAAAAATTAAAACTACTCACTGTTTGACATTGTCTAGAAAAATGTTTTTACTTCAGGCTACAATAGAATGTTCAGTTCCAATGGCATCAATGACATCAGCATTGATATCATCACTCTATGACATCACAAGAGAATCTCTCTCTTGAATGTAGCTCACAGACAGCGTTTTCTCAGACCTGTTCCACAGTTCTATTGCGGCAGATCACTCTTCAGAGCACGTTCGAAGTTTACCGGAAAGAGCAAGATATCGATTTCAGATATTACACGCCTTTCATAGAAGCGAGAATTTACTGAGTTTAAACATGAAGCAACAACAGATTGGATGTGAACATGAAGCTTTTCCAGCAGAGCTTTCATGGATCGAAATGATGGAGCTCAACATCCAAGTTGACTACGACGCTATCGTTTTCCCTTTAGAGGACGACAGCGATTTTATTGAATCTGTTGATTCATCTTCCATTGAGTTGGAAGATCAGTCAGCAGAGATCCAGGGGGAATCAAGTCCTTCCAGCGACTTGGAGATTCCAAGATCATTGGAAATGAAGCAGGAAACAACTCCATCTCCTGACTTCAAGATCACCCCTTTAGTGGAAGAGACAAACCAACACGTTAGAGATCTGACTAAGCAGGTTGACGATCTTAAAACAGAACTGCAGAGTACAATTTTTGATCTCCACAAGGAAAGAGACAGAAGGATTTCATACCAGGCTGAAGTCAAATCACAGCAAGAGGAGATTCAAAAGCTGCAAAAACTGTTGGAAAAAGAACGTCACCTGCAAGCTAAACGTGAACAGGTTACTTGCTCTTCTAAAGTTACAACCGACAAGACCGTTCTTCGACAGCTGGAGCACTTCAAGTGGGAGGCTGAAAAATATGCCTCCCGCAATAAAGGTCTCATAGAAGTTATGGTTGAAGAATATAGAGTGAGACTTAAATACGAGGAGCAGCTCAAAAGTCTCTCTGAGCAGGCTTCCAAATTCAAAGAGCAGGAGGAAACTGTGAAATCTCTGCAGGGTCAGGTTGCAGACCTGAAGGAGAAGTTGAAACTTGCTCTGGATAACAACCATCAGAGAGTCTGCACCCAACCAGAGGTCCCCCTGCAAACTGAAGGCTCCATACCAACAAAGGAGACCAAGCAAAGGCAGACTTTGAATCAACAAGGGGTCTCCATGCATAGCATGGCTCAGCCTTTGCGACGACCCACATCCAGGTTGCAAACAGAAGGCTCCCTGCCAACAGAGGAGACCAAGGAAAGACAGACCTTCAACCAACCAGGGAGGTCCGAGGAAAGACAGACCTTCAATCAATCAGGGAGGTTTGAAGAAAGATGGACCTCAAATCAACCAGAGAGGTCCAAGGAAAGACAGACATTCAATCAACCAAGGAGGTCCGAGGAAAGATGGACCTCCAACCAACCAGGTAGGTCCGAGGAAAGACGGACCTCCAATCAACCAGGGAGGTCCGAAGAAAGATGGACCTCCAATCAACCAGGGAGGTCCGAGGAAAGACAAACATCCATGCGACCAAACTCCACTGTTTGCATGGAGGGCCTTCATGCTGGCGTTGGCATGAAGACCCATCTATGCCCGGCTCGGCCTTTACACCGACCCACACCCAGGTGGCAGTAACCTGGGTCACTACCCAAACCCAGGTTTTGCCAACACTGGGCATTATGAAAATTCAACGCTTTACACAAATTTGGGAAATCAAAACAGACACAGGCAAATAAAATTCCTCACTCCACAATCAATGGAGAAAACACAGCATCAATTTCAGCTGTCCAGAAACAACCAATCAGAACCAAAAGTGTTAAATGTGTCTCAGCACATTCAACATATTAGAAACCAATCAGAACCAAAAGTGTTAAATGTGTCTCAGCACAT
>NW_006800352.1:115024-125266 GCF_000485575.1 Poecilia formosa
GTTACAGGAAAACTGTTTATCCACAATCAGTGGTGACCATGCTGTCTAACCTGAGCACATCAGAGAGTGAGAGGGGATGCAGGGGAGGATGAGCAACAGCACATGAGATTGACCCGCCTCCTGGTTTTGATTGGTTGTTTCTAGTTAGCACTGGAAAAAAAGAAGATGAGCTCAGTTTCTTTCACAGATGATCTGTCTCGTGCCATACAGTTACAACATAGTGACAGTTTCAACATACATGTAAAATTATTTTTTTTTATAAAAGTGAGATACTGCAGCTTTAAAAAAATTATAAACAAATTGTTTTTTGAGTAACTCCCTGATATTACAGTTCTCTAACTGTAGAACTTTTGACACGATTAAATAGCAGAAGTGTGAAAACTGAAGGATTGATTAAAAAGTTATTCTTAGTTTATGCAGCTGCAAATGCAACACATTTATTCCAGGGCATTCAATAAATGTGTTACGCTTTATAGGTCTACAGTCATTTTTGGAGACCCAATTCAATGTATTTGAAATTATAAGTTCCAAGAAAGCTGAATTGAAAATCAGATCTTTCCAATAAATTTACAATTTGAGAGTAGTTAAGAAATCTGAACCCACGCAGCGTTAATTTCAATTAAAGTTAAAACTGTCAAAGAAAAACCATGTTTCTGTAGCTATTTCCTAACAGCTGCAATGTGCAAACCTCCTAAGTCAAAGCAGCATGTGGTGAAACATCCCATTTTTCAGTGTCCTGAGATAGCGTACCTGTTTTTAAGCCTTTAAACCCTCACACACAATATGCTCTACACCACATTCAGCTGTTAAGCACTGCGTGTGGAAATGTACTTTACATTGTGTGACACTCTAGTAAAGCTTGTGCTTGCTCAGCTAAGCTTCGGATGTCTCATCAAATTTTCATTTGATTCCGGAGAGACACCATCTTTTCTGCAGTCGACTGCATTTTTATGTGACGGGGGGCAGAGTGGGGTGCGGGGTGTAGAAACGGAGAAAATCTGCCCTGAAACCTCACGAATATTCTAAAGTATCCTCCAAAACATACTTTGGAAAAATGTTCTCCCTAATCCGACATGTGGAGAAATGTTTGATAAATGTCTACTTTTCCCACCCTCCGTGAGTAAAAAGCCTTTACCTGGCAGTCGCAGTGTGAGGAAAAAGGGCCTGCATTGGTTGGTGCTGTACGCTGTACCAACGCTTTCCACCACAAACCAGACATATTTTGTCACCATTGTAAGATATTGGTGCACAAATCGGTTGAAGTGCTTTCCCAATGTTTCCTACAACGCCACATATGCTGATGGATTCAAAAACTCATGCTAAGTGGGTCTAGACGAGGGTAAGTAAAAGGGATTTTAGCAGAACATCAGGCCGTTTCTGAACGGTACATCATTTTGTGATGGACTTCTGTTCTACACCAGGTTTCAACAAGTCAAATGAAAGACTTTAAAAGACCTTTTTAATGCCACTTTGATTGAATTTTAACTATAAATATCAGGGATGGTTGGAGGAACTTACTGCATTACAATCAAGAACAGCAAAACTGGGAACCCGATTACCACCCTTAACCCCCACAGTGTCGAGCTTAAAGGTTCTTTTGTGCCGAGCCTCATATGGGTTGACAGCAGAAATCAGCCAGTGGCAAAAATGAACGACCATAAATTAGCACTCAGTCATAACAGAAGCAAAAAAACAAAATTTTGCATTTTTGCATTTTTCTTATTGCCGATTCAAATCTTGCTTCGACAGTAAACAGGCTTTCTCCTATCTACTGGATTCCCTCTGGTAGAATTTCAACCCAGCTCAAAAATCAACACAATTCACTGATATTAACACAATTATACGGCATCATTTTGCCATTTCAACACTTTGTTTCATCCTGTGGAAGAGGCCCAGTTTCCCTCAGCAGGTTGTTGTAAAATTCAAAACGGTGGTCAAGACACTAGAGAATGATGAGCCTGCTTCTGGTATCTGTTCTCACCCAACAAATTGGTTTATGTTTTTGACCTAATGTTTATTTAATGCAACCAAACCTCTGTACCAACAGCATTAACTCAACATTTTCTTTTAAAGAACTGACCCGGCAATGTTTCATATGCAGGCGGCAATATTTTTTATTTAGCCTTGGCGGAGGTCAGTGAAACACCTTGAAGGAAATCCTTGGTGTCACTGTTACACCTGTGAAACGTTGCCAGATGTACATCAAATTCTGCCTGTGCTGCTGTAGAGTAAATTTGAAATTAAAAATCATAGGTAAAAGTTGTGTAAAAGAGGTAATCAAAAGAGAACATTGATAAAGTGAAAGTTAGAAAGAGTGACACTTGCTTAGCTAAAGATTTCTTTTTAACGAGCCATTCAAAAGTATTCGTTTTTACATTTGCTTAGAGAAATCTTGGAACAACTAATTATATGTTTGTTTGTTTTTTAAATTATCAGATAATATAAAATTTCATCAAGTACTATGGGATAAAAGAAAATGAAAGGAAATGAAAACCATGTGGTGGTAGAGGAACCATTACCCTTTTAAATCATAAATATTTCTTGATAATGTAGCAGACCTCTACAAAAGTTGGTAGAAACTCTAATAATACAGTCCCACATGTCATATAGTGGGTAGCATAATCTGCTGTCATTTTCTCTGAGTTTTGCTGGAGCAAAAAAAAAGGGGAAAAAAAGTTGGTGTGACAGAGCTTGAAAGAAAATTTCCCCGGCTTCTATTTAGAACTCCATTCAGGAGCCTCCATTACTACTCAGGCAACAATGTGAAAACACTAGAAAGAGGTGTGCTGAAATGATGAAAGGCTGTCCCGGAAAATGGTAGAAAAATGGCCCATTTACTTTCTTGCACCTTTTGGGGAGTCTAAATGGATTTTACTGAGTAATCACCGCAATACCTCCTGAAGCCCGCTAGAGGGCAGAGTGAACGCACGGAACTATTTTTATTTTTTATTTATTTATTTTTTATTTTTGCCGCCGCCGCAAGCAGGAAGCAGAATTGCCAGGAGGGTGATAAGGAGGCCTTTGACACGGTGGGAATGTTTGTGCACTTTCTCTGCACTTTTCACAAAAAGTAAGCATGACAGGAAGAAGACAATCACAAACGTGGCAAAAAAAGAAAGAAACAAAAGTACCTTTTTTTTTATTTTTTAAAGAGGCTTAACGTGAGGTAAAGTACAGGCCCGGTTCAGCCGCAGTAAATGAATCACCGAACCTCGAAACAATGAGCCCTACCTGGGCATCCAGAGAGACGTCGGCCACAAATCTGCCTGGGCTTGAAGAATGAGGGGAAAACTTCAAAAATCCCCGAGCAATTAACCAATCACAGCCCAACAGGACAGCGTGATAGAGTGCGCACATCACCGGCCGACAGGCCCGCATCCGTTATGCTTTCAGTGGGGCGAGATCTAAATTAGAGAGCCAATTAACTCTGCTAATAGCCCCTCTCCTATTTAATCTGGAAGACAATGGGGATTGAAGAGGAAGCTTTTTACAATATCCTCTTTCTGCCACGATTCCGAGGGTCTGCGCTTGCCTTCTTGTTTTCACTTCAATTAGCCCAGCGCTTTCTATGATTAAGTACCTATAATTATTTTTCAATTAAGGCTTTGATCTGCTGTGTACTGTATACAGCTCCTCGGCGCCGGAAGAATGAGGATGAAACAGTAAATTTGTTCCCTTCTGTGTCGCACTGATGAGGGTGCAAGCTAGATTAAGCTGCTGGGGGGAGAGAAGTGCAGCCAGAGAACTTGTTTTGAAATCTGTTTTCTTTGGAGAATTCATTCGTGCTTTTTGGAGTTTCTTTTGCATCTGTCCATTTTTAACCGTCTCAAACGATTAAACTGTAGGAAAGAATATCAATAATGTTGGTGTGTTTAAATGAGGGATGCACCGATATGAAAATTTGGGCCGATATTTTTATTTTATATTGATACTGATGTTATGGCAATAGTTACATTTATTATATATATGTCCATGATCATTTTCACCTTTGGCAACTGACTGACAATAGTTCCACAAGTGCATCAGAATTCAACACCAAAAAACACACAAACATTTCCCACACAGAGAACAAACAGCCCATTCAGCCCATTACAGGATTATGTTTTCAAGTCTGATGTTTATTTTTGCTATTATTAATAAGTGACCATCTACACACAGCGGTGGCTGATTAGCTAATTTAATCACCTGCTCTAATGATGATCTGTCAGAGTTGGTGTGTGGTCGACTTATTTTAGTCTTTAGCTGAACTGAAACACACTGAATTCTGCAGCACATCTACCTGTAAAAAATTTCAAAGTCAAGCTAGCATAACTTACCTACTACCCTTTCTAGCCATTATTTTTTGATTAATTGACCTGTGAAATGTGGTACCCTTCGATCTTATAATCTAGTTTGTAGCTAACAAACTAGATCATTATTAGCAAAGCACTCCATCACATTTTCTTTTACATATCACATGTCAGTTTAAGATTTAGCTTGTTTTATTGACAACCTGACAGCTAAAACCAGTTGGAGTCATCGTTGGTGAGCAGGGATTTTGCGCGCAACGTCACATAGCAACGTGTCTGTCATCCCACAAACTCAAATAATGCCCTTAAAAAACATGCCATTTATAATGTGTAAAGAAGTGTGACTTGTGTCACTAAATTGCACACAGTTAGTGTATTTTTTCAAAATCACTGGTATTTGTTGATGCTTTCACTGAATAAACAGTGGAGACCAAAAATCCATCTCGACAATTGGGACAGTTTAAACATCACTATCTGGAATTTATCATGACAACAATAAATCAAAATTGTTATGACAAGACATTTGTCAGGATAAATGATAAATGCTTACCTCATGTGAGTGTCATCAATCCAATTACTGTGAAATAAATATTGTTTACCAGGTTGTAGTTTTTGTTTTGGGTTCAGAACATTCTAAAATGGTTTCACTGTACCAGGCCATTCGTACACAAGAATCCGTTGATGGTCCTGCTGCATACTTGGCTGTATATTTAAGGTCGTTTCTGGGAGGTGAACCTCTGCCCCATTCTAAAGTGTTTGCCCACCTTAGCAGGGCCTCTTCCAGAATTGATCTATGTTATCATCAGCTTGAAGCAGCTTCTCTTTACCTGCTGAAGAAAAACCTCCCCACAGCACAATCATACCACCACCATGTTTTACAGTAGGAGTGTGGTTTTATAAAAGGGCAGTATTACATAAAATTTGCTTCTTTGAGCTCGGCATCATATCATATATATCATGCATGGTTGAGAAATCTGTCAATCTCCATGGCAACCATTCAGCCATGCAAAACAGCTGGGGGGACTTGGAGCGAAGTTCCTCCTCAAAACTCCAGATTCCCTCCCCCTCTCAGCTCCTTCAGACTAGCCAGCAGCAATTAGCAAACACCTGGTGGAACAGCATATCTGCTGAGCTCATTATACGAGCTACTTCTCAGTGAAACGCTGATAACAATGTTGGTAAAGGGTTAATAGAGGAGCCATGTTGTGATGACTTCCTGAAGGCAGTTTCAGAAAAAGATGGTTTTAAAGAGATGGAGGCCCAATTTCAAGGTGTTATATTACAAAGTCAAATTTCTTATAAGTCATATTTTATATATAAATATATACAATTTTATAACATCTGAAGTTAACATAGTGACTTGATTGTGGTATAAAATGGCACTATGTGGCTGGAAGACTCATAATACTGCCCCTTTAAATTGTATAGCTGCAGTCAAAATAAGAAAAAAGTAAAAAAAAAAAAAGTTCACTTTTCCAAGGCTTCACATCTACGTAATTACTAATGACTCATAACACTAACTTGTCAGTGAGTAAATCTGGACCTAAATCCCAAATGTCAGCTCTGAGGTCCAACATGACCCTGGAATACAATGAAATGCAACGCATGAGGTGTTGGTGAAGGCCTCCACCAGCTGAATATTAACTTAGTCATCAGCAGCATTGCAGCCTTTCTGCCTCGCAGAGCTGGCTTCATTCACGAGAGGCTCTCTCGTTTCACAGCCAGTCCTTCAGTCCGTGAAGTGCCTCCCCTACCACCCATTGTCGCCGCATTAACCGTAGGCTAGCATAAAAGTAATTGGAAAGTGATGCCGAGCCAAAGCTTCAATTAATGCCCCACCAAAAGTCCCCCGTTCTGTGTAATCGGCAATAATGGTTTCATGTTTGGGAGGGCGTCCGGTCACTCGCATTCACCGCTCACCTCCTTGACAGAGAGCGCTAAAACCCCTGCTCAGAATCCCCACTCCACAGTAATCTTCATTTCACTCATTTTCCTTCTTTTTCCATCTCCGATGACAGCTCCAGTGTCTTCGTTTCGCTTGCAGTCAGATCGTGCGCCCGAGTGAACGGGAGGTGTAATTGACTACTGACAACTCGGCGACAGGATTCTTAATTATTACTCTAGGGTATGGTGGCTGGCTGGCCTGAGTTCAGCTCTCTACCAGAGTATGCTAAGAGTCTTTTTCTTTTTTTTTGCTCCAATATTGAAATGCAGTTTTTGCTTGCTGCATTTCCGTGCCAGACCCCGACACTTTGAATTTAGGCGATGATTGCAAATGAAATGCATGTGCTTCCTGGTTTAATGCTTAACATATTTTACACAAGATAACTGCAGGCTATGAAACGGCTAACGCATCCGATTGTTATTAACTAGATATTACAGCTGTCCGCTGAGCATTACCACCCAAATATACATATTTTATTAGTGGATGTTGTCAAAAAAACAACAACAACAACCATGTGTTCATCCTGCAAAAATGAGAAAACAAAATGCCTTTTGTTTTCCTTTGCTTTTGTATGGCAGCAGTTCATGTTACCCTTAAAGTGATAAGATATTACACTGAGGCTGCTGCTGCTGGTGCTGCAGCAGAGCATAATTCCTCTGGTCGTTGCGTGTTTGTGTCTGCTCCGGGCCTGCTCGGCGAGATAGAGAGGAGGAAAGAGGGTGAGCCTCGCTTTGTGCCGCAGTCGCTATCTTTTGTGCGGGCGGATATGGAAGAGGGTGTGAAACAATTGGACAAAATGGCCCTAATGTGCTTAAAGAATCTTCTGTCTTTAATCAAAGCTCACACACATGCACGACAAAAGCAGACAGAGCGAGCCCGATTCTCCGCTGCCTCTGCTGAGCGGCTGCTCTCTTCCCTCTCCTCCTGGCTCCCTGCACCAGCAGTCAGAGTCAGGTCGCCTTTGTTTTGTGTTCGTCTTTGACTGTTCATCCCTCCGCTTGTTCTTATGGATCCGTTGCCTCATCTCGTGAGCAAGGGGCAACAAGGACCGGATTGAATGCAGCGCGGCAAACTTTGTCAATGTTGTTGCGATTGTGTGGTAATATGATTATGAAGAGAAAAGAATATAATTTATGGTTTTCACTTCTTTTTTTTGTCTGAAAGGTGTAGCATGCATTTGTATTTAATCTTGTTTTCTTTAATACCCCAATTTAAAATTTGGAACCAGTCATATTAAAGCTGCAGTATGTAACTTTTGTAAAAAAAAATAATGTTAAAACTGACACTATATCCTGACAGAGAAATAATCTGTGAAAAGAAAAATCAAGCTCCTCTGTCTCTTCCTGTGATCCTGCTGCCATCTGCAGAAATACAGTACTCCTGGTTTAAAGACCCAAACATGTGTCGTGTATTTTCCAGGAACATATGCCGTTTTATAGCACAATCAAGTAACTATGCTAACTTCAGTTGTTGAAATTGGGCCTCTGTCTTTTTAAAAACAACTTCTCTTTCTGAAACTCCGCCTGCAGGATGTCATCACAACATAGCTCCTCTATTAACCCTTTAGCAATGTTTTTAAAAAGTGTTGCACTGAGATGTAGCTCTTGTAATGAGCTCGAGCTCAACAGATAATTTCTTCTGGCTAGTCCGAAGGAACTGAGTGAGAGAGTCAGAGGAGGAGCCCCGTCCTGAAAGGCGGAGCTAGGTCCACCTAGGCGTTTCGAACAGTTTGCCATCAGAGATTAAAGGATTTCTCAAACATGTATGAAAGAATCAAAGCGATATTCCAGGTACGTTTTGATGAGATATTAGCTTTATAACATGATGTAAAGCTCAGAAAAGCCAATTTTATACAATACTGCCCCTTTAAGGCCACAGTTTCAGCAGGCTGGATTTGGCCCACAGGCCTTGAGTTTGACATGTACTCTGTCTACGTCCAGCTAAAACCCATTTTGAAGTTACTTTTAAAGGTATTCAGCGTTTGTTTATTATCGGAGGGGGGGTCAGGGTCCAGCATTTTCAGTGGATCCCCCCCACCCCTGTGTCCCACAGGGCTCCAACTTCTCTCCTCCCCGGTCTGCATATCTGTCACAGTTAAGAGATCAAGAGAGTGATCAGAAAGGGCAGCTCATCTCATCTGTAATTTGATGATGCAATGGATGGGGATGAAAAGCGGGGCGCGTACCTGGGAGCGTCGAGAGTGTGACGGTTGCTTCATGACCGCTCCTCTTGCCCTTAGTGTAACATTCAGGGAAGAGTGTCCCTTTGTTATCGCCCCCCTTTTTCCCTGGCAATTATCACAAACTCCACTTCCCCTTGCCCTGCGGATGCCGGAGAACTGAGCGGCCGGAGCGGGAGAATAGCTACATTTATAATTTTTTTTTCTTCTTCTTCTCTTTCCATAGATTAATTTTCTAGGAAGCCCTGTCACTTCTGTACAGGAAAGCGGACGGAGGAGAAGAGAGGGGAGTGGGGGGGAATGAGTGTAAAAGGAGAGAAATGGGCGAAGGGAGGTGGAGATTGGGGCTACAGTGCCCAAGCCTTCTCGCTTTTCTCGCTCTCTCCCACCCAACCCCCCCTTTTTTTTTCTTTCTTGACAGATCATTTTCCATGCTGGGGTATCAGGGGGTCTGGCCGATAATTGGCATGCAGATTGCAGCTGATGGCGTCCCGCTGCAGAAGAAAAGAACTGGCTAGTTAGAATAATGAGCCAGCCTGCCTGATGGATGGGCGAGAGAGGAGGTCACGCAAAATATTTCAGACACAATTCTGAACCACCCCCCCACACGCCCTGCCTCCCTCCCCGCTCGCTTACCTGCGCCTCCCCATTTTTTATTTTTCTGTTCCTCACAAAGCCCTGATATTGCATTATTTCCCTTCTAGGGTAATGAAAGCGTTCCATCTTCCTCTTTCTTCCCCGCTTCTTTTATTTCTAGGGTTTTTCTTTTCTTCTTCTTCTTTTCACTTGAACTGTTGAGCTTCCTGCCTTTTCTTCAGGTACCACAGGATGACAGTACAGTTTTTGATGTCACAGCTCATTAGGAGCCCGGCACCCTTTTGAGACTTGGAGTGTTTTAATTACAGTTAAAGGAGTTAATTACTGGCCTCTCAGCGGATTTCACTTCCTCTTTCTCTATTAGCTACAAGACAAGTTTGAAATGCGGGGAAGGAGCTTAAACAAAGAGGGGAAACAAGTGAGACATGGTGGCAAATGTTATTTCACATACGTTTATATGTTTTATTTTAGTGTGAAACATTTAGAAAATAAATCTTCACATTACTCCATGATACAAATGACAAAAGTTTTGTCATTTGTAAAACAAAAGCTGAGCGGTAATAAAGGACTGTGTAGAAGTACAATGTTTAATAAAATACGGAAATATACGGAGCCAAAAACAAAATCACTTCAATTCTGTCTTGAAGCAAAGCAGGTCAACATCTCTTCATGTAGAGATTTTGCTGTGCAGGCCGTATTACAATACCTGAGAAGAACTAAAAACAAAAAGTACTCAAGTGAAAATGAGAAGAAAAGAAACAGAGAGGCCCCTAAAATAGGACCTTAACGTAAACCTGAATGAAGAAGAGCTTGAAAGAAATTGTAATTTGAAACACCTACAGAAAAATATCTGTTCCAACAACATGAAGCAAACCAACTGACAGAAGGTCCTTATGACCCGACCCGGTACGTCTGCCTATCAGACTGACAAGCAGTCAGTCAAGTTTATCAACAGCACATTCCAGCAACAAGGCAGCTCACCGTGCTTACATCATAAAACACAAAATACAAAGTCATAGAAGACACAGCCAACCACTGAGAAAACCAGAAAACATTACATTTTGATAAGTGCCATCATTGCACATCAAAATGTTAGTCAGTGTTTCATTTATGATGGTTCAAAAGCAACTCTTTTGAAACATCATAAACCTTTAGATTTAAAGGAACTCGGTGTTTCAGCTGTTTGCAGTTTTCGGGAAGTTTGTTCCAGATTTGTGGTGCATAGAAGCTGA